>NW_018020678.1:409879-479963 GCF_002006095.1 Pseudomyrmex gracilis | reverse complement strand
TTCATATAGTTTCCCTAGTTAAGGGATCTTTCGGTTTTAAATTTTTACTTTATGAATATTTTTTTTAATATTTGGTGACCATAAAGAACATGACTTTAAGTATCATTATGCAATAAACTGAAAATTCGGTATGTGACACTTATATAATTATACGTAGGGAGTGACGATTCTTTTTTGATGAAATTTCCATTTATTTGTATATTGTAATATTTTTTTTATATATGTGCTTTTTTAATTTTTTTTATATATTTTTTTTATATTCTTTTAAATATATATATTTATCTGTGTTTTCTACATTTCTACTTTTATATTTCTATATCAATTTCTCTTAAAGTACTGATATAGAATTCTTTTTTAAAGACGTATATTCTTTATATCTTTTTTCTACATCCACTTTTATATTTCTATATCAATTTCTCGTAAAGAACCGATATAGAATCTTTTTTTGGAGACTTATTCTCTACATTTTTATTCTTTTCTATTTTATCTTCGCAAAAATATATATTTGAAATATATATATTAAAAAATATATATTAAAATATATATTTTTTCTATCTATTATAGAATATTAATATTTCTATCTCTTCTAATTATACACAATGGGATTTATCGGGTGGATATAATTCTTCTTTCAATCATAAAATTTAAAACAAAACTCGGACGTGAAACTAAAATATATCTAAAATATTATTTTTTAATTTTAAAACAATTGCCCCTCGCGTAAAATATTTGATAGGTTTTAAAACTTTTCTAAGTAAATAGGTAGGTAGGTAGTTATCTGTGTAGGTAGGGATGCGTATCTACAAGCGCTTGTAGAAAATAAATTAAGCCGGATAGGTAAGAAATATGTGTGTTAGATCGGAGATAGGTAGATAGAAGAAATAAAAATGTACAATTAGGATCAAGGCTGTTATGCAGCCTTAATCCTAATTAATGTGGCTAGTAACGTTTAAGATATGTCAGATGTTTAAGATAGGTAGGTAGGATTATATATACTATGTATATTGTATAATATTGTATTATATTGTATGTTATATGTAATATAT
This sequence comes from Pseudomyrmex gracilis, assembly GCF_002006095.1. Lineage (NCBI taxonomy): Eukaryota > Metazoa > Arthropoda > Insecta > Hymenoptera > Formicidae > Pseudomyrmex > Pseudomyrmex gracilis. The sequence continues at coordinate 478,917 of NW_018020678.1, read as the reverse complement.
GTAAACTATTGTATTCTGTTATAATGTATAAAAAATTGTAAAATGAAACTTGAAAATTGAAAACACACTGATAAAGAATTGTAATAAAGCAAAGTAATAGATATCCTTTTTGGAATTGCAACTTCTCAGACGTATATATTTGTATATCGGCAAAACACCTTTGTAATATACATGTCTTTTTGTGTAATTTGTAGTTATACGTATATATGTAGTTTTTGAAAAAAAAAAATAAAATTTATAAAGCACAGAGCAGCAAATGATGATGTAAACGGAGATGATATTTGACTACACTCCACGAATTCTGATGTTGCTCGCTAAAATAAGATTCTTTTCTTGACTATCACATCTTTTCTTGTATATCACATTTATGTTGTACGAAAAGTTGCAATGGTTTTTCTCATCCTTTTCTGTTTTCCTTTCTCATCTTCTCATCACGAGATCGGTCATTTTAAATTTCATAAAAAATCAAATTCACGCTCTCGAATATACTCACACACTTAAAGAAAGTGACCATTTAAACTCGTGGACATAGCACAGAATAGAACCGCACGCTGTAGACATACCGACATGTCGCTCGTGAACTGGCTGCGTAGTTCCAATGTGTACCACTCGTGGACATGCGCTAGTTTACGGGGCGTAAAAGTGATTACACATTCTCTTAAGGCTGTTCTATACTAATCGCAAGCGCAAACGCAAGGAACAGGTCTCGTAGAATTGACTAATCGTATTGATCAAATCTGCCAATTGACGAGCGTGATTGGTCAATTCTACGAGATCTATTCCTTGCGTTTGCGCTTGCAATCAATAGGTTTGTTCGCGTCGCACGCACCCAACATGCTCCTATTCGCTCCAACGCGCTTTTTTTCAACGAAACTTTAATGAAACTTCAAAACTTTTTTAATAAACTTTTTCAATAAAAAAAGTCGCACTTAACGCGCGGTAATGCCGGGCTACCGAATTCGCTGTTAGGGCGCGTTGAGGCGAGTAGGAGCACGTTGGGGCGTGCGACGCGAACAAACCTAATGTAGAACGGGTTAAACGCAGCCAAAGTATCCGCAGAGAATAGAACCCTACTTTGCCCGCTTTTTTTCCCTTATGCCATGTTCTATGCGCGGTAAAATTCTCTTTTGAAATTGAACGTAGTGTAAAGAACTATGGCGTCGTTTAAGAAAGTAAACACAAAGGTGTTTGCCAGAGTTGGGCCGGAATTATCGGAAGACAACATATACTGGAAGCAATATACGGTAGTTTTTGTGCTTACAGTTTGCTCTTGCGGGAAAAATAATTTTTGTTTTTTATAATGCGGGAAAAATGATTTTTGTTTCTTATAATTTCACGTGCGCCGAACGTAACCTATAAGCGACTCTTCTTAACCTTATTGCAAACAAGTTGATTTTCGAGGAAGTTTGTGATAAAAATGGCAATTTATGCGTTTGCAGGCTCCAGTTTTGCTTAAGGAATTTGGTCCAATAGATTACATTGACTTTTCACCAGTAGAACCACATTACTTCGCTGTTACTTGCTCGGTAAGAGTGCAAGTATATAATCCGATCACAAAGCTGGTGACAAAAACGTACAGCAGGTTTAAAGAGGCTGCGTATGGAAGTTGCTTTCGCAGAGATGGCAAACTGCTGTGTGCCGGGGGAGAGGAAGCGGTGGTCAGACTCTTCAACATCAGCTCGAACAGCATGTTACGGCTTTTTTCCGGTCACAAGGCTGCGGTTCACAGAGTCTTCTTTACAGCCGACGATCTTCACATCGCTTCGTTCTCCGATGACAAAAGCGTCGTATTGTGGGACATACCTAGCGAGAAACAATTGACGAGCTTTAACGAGCACAGTGATTACATCAGAGCTGGCGCTGTGAGTCCTGTGTCCACTGACGTGTTGATATCCGGTGGATATGACAAAATCGTACACATGTACGACAGTAGAACGAATAAAAAGATACTTAGCGTTAATCACGATGCACCGGTGGAAAGTTTGCTCTTCTTGCCCACTGGTGGAATATTCTTGTCCGCAGGTACGGTGTCTAATTCGCAAGGTTTCAAAGTTTGATTCTTAATAGACACATCTTTTGCGTAGGTCTAAATTATGTTTATTACTGATCTATACATCATATGCTTGCAATTTTGCTTCTCAGGCGGAACTGACATCAAAGTCTGGGACGCTCTCGCGGGTGGCAAATTACTGGCAAAAATCACTCAACATCATAAAACGGTCACATGTTTGAAAATCGCATCCAACGGTCACAGGATATTATCCGGCTCGTTGGACAGACATGTGAAAATTTACGACGCCGGGTCTTACAAAACGCTTCACACCTTAGATTATTCTAACGCAGTTCTGAGCGTAGGAATTAGTGTAAGAAACAATTTAAGTGCATCCTTTGTTTGAAAATAATAATAATAATCTTTGTACAAAAATACAATGTACAAATAAACGCGTTAATTGCAGGCTGGCGACGAGACCATCGTGGCCGGTATGGTGGACGGTCTGGTTTCGGTTCGGCGACGTGAGGAAGACGCGAAAGATGCGATAAAGCCAAGACGTAAGAAGATGTCGTACAGACATGCGGGTGAGAATCTGCACGTTCGGAGCGTCGACATGGTCGTGCAGCAGGAGGTAAAGGAGATAATGAGCAAACACGACGAGTGTCTGCGAAAATTCCAGTACAGCAAAGCGTTGGACTGCGTGATGATGAATTACGTGGTAAACAAAACGCCGCATGTCACTGTCGCACTCACGCAGGAGCTCATCAGGCGGGAAGGCCTGAGACGAGCCTTGGCCGGTAGAGACGGCAAATCGCTAGTGAATATAATCAAATTTCTGAACAAATACATTGGCAGCATACGTTTCGGAAGAGTGTTGGTGCACGTAGCAAATGTTTTATTAGGTAAATTTCGTATATATCGGTTTTTAGGAGGGTGTTGTTGTCTTGTGTTTTTTTTTTCTAATTAAACTAGCCTTTCTTCGTTAGATGTGTACGAGGATCATTTGGACGAACTGTCGGAAGAACCGCGGAAAATGATGGCGATATTGGCGGAAAAATTACAAGAAGAGGAACAGTTAATTGTGGCCCTGACGCAGCTGCAGGGCTCGATGCAGATGCTACTCTCGAGCGCCGAAACGGTTCCGTCGTCCGCCGTAAATGAGAATTATACCTTAGAACCATCGAACGCCGCGCAAACTGATCGTGATCTGGTTCTAAGTATAGCATAAATAAAAATACTATGTTTATAAGATAATATCTTTTTTGTACATAAAATAACATAAAATTCTTTTTTTGAAGTATTGTAAAACCTTTTCCTCAAAATTACTACATTGCAATGTCACAGTAATATTTAAATGATATCAGACTGTACTTTTAAGCGGAAGGTCAAAAAGGTAAACCTAATTACCTAATTACTTACTCAGGTCATCAAGACGCGTCGAAAATTAAGGTCATTTCCTATATATATATATATATGTATATATATATATATATATATATATATATGTATGTATGTATATTTGTGTCCCGGTAAAACACCTTTGTGTAATAGTAATATATGTTTTTTTTGTATTGTGGAACAGTTCTCAGTCTTCTCTCCGTAGCCTGGAACAAAACCAGATGTGACCGATTGAAAAGTTCGCGTAACTGTGGTCTTGTGGTTTCAACTGTGCACGATCTGTCACAATGGCGCTGAAAAGCAACAGCTGAATCGTCGGATCGTGGTCAGTTCTTATTTCTTTTTTTGGTACCGGCGTTGCGTGTGTAACTGACGATTTGTCAGATGGTGAGTGCGAGCAAAAACGTAACCAAACAAACCAACGGCAAGAGACAAAAACTGCGAGCGAAATTGCACAGCGCACAATTTTTAACTTAATTTCGCTCATTTCGTGTGCTGGAGAGCAAACGAGATGTGTCATGTCGTCGCGAAAATTCAAGATAAATTAACACGACTTTTCTCGACGGTTTGACAAGCCAATATGGAAACGCGAGCGAGAGAACAGACTGATTAATATTGCACATATGAGTCGTTATCATGTTCGCACAACGACGGCGCGCGTTCGGCATGTAATTTGAGACGAAGTTTGTTGACAACGTCGATTTGCGAGAGAGCGGTATTTTTTTTTTTTTGGTGATCGAATTAACGCGCGCGATAATATACAATGATGACGTTGCACCTGGCGAAGGAGAAACATGCCAAATACTTCCGCAGGGTACTACAGATGATACCGAGCAGTATGGCAGAATTTGATTCCACCAGACTGATGATAGCATATTTTGCGTTATCTGGTTTGGACGTGTTGAATTCGCTGGACGAGATCGACCAGCAAACCAGATCCGAGGCGATCGAGTGGATTTACGGCCTTCAGCTGAAGAAAGCCGGACCTCGTTCCGGCTTTCAGGCCTCAACAACAATACCAAAGGATACCCCAGATTATCAGTGCGGTCATTTGGCGATGACGTACACCGGTTTGGTCACTCTTCTTATCCTGGATGACGATCTGAGTCGAGTGGACAGAAAGTCCATCGTCGAGGGTGTTCGCGCCTGTCAGAATCCCGACGGATCCTTCACCGCGATGGTCACCGGATGCGAGAGTGACATGAGGTTTCTCTATTGTGCTTCTTGCGTTTCTGCGATTTTAGACGACTGGTCGGGTATTGACATTCCAAGAGCTGTGGACTACATTCTACGAAGCATTGTAAGTATTTGTTTTCTCGTCATGTAGTACTGATGTTGGTGTAAGATTTGGAGTTTTTTTGTTTTCATTTTTGCATTATATTTTACAGTCGTATGACGGCGGTATTGGTCAAGGACCGGGTCTCGAGTCTCACGGTGGATCCACTTTCTGTGCGGTGGCGAGTTTGTTTCTGATGAAGGAACACGTTGTTATATGGGACGTGTTGGGGCAGGATCGTTTGGCTCGGCTGGAGCGTTGGTGCCTTATGAGACAGGATGGCGGATTTCACGGAAGGCCTGGAAAACCGTCCGATACGTGTTACAGTTTCTGGGTTGGTGCTACGCTTGAACTGTTACAGTTCCTCAACTTTTCGGACGCCGAGCAGAATAAGGAATTTATTCTCAGAACTCAGGACAAGGTCACCGGAGGATTGGCAAAGTTCGAGAACACTCGGCCTGATCCCTTGCATACATATTTAGGTAAATTATAATAAAATAACACACAAAATAATAATGTAATACACAAAAGAAAGCACAAATCTTTTATACAAAATTTGACTCTTTTAACAGGTCTGTGTGGCTTAAGTCTCTTAGGACATCCGGACGTGTGTTCGATAAACTCCGAGCTCAATATCTCCCAACGAGCTTACAATCATTTGCGGCAGATTCACAAACGATGGCGGAGCGAATGATGATTTTATGAATCGAAAATAAAATTCGAGGGACATTCGTGATCATATCAAACGCACAGAGTTTATATCAGGTCAGACAGTTTTTTAGTATCCCATCGCGTCCTCTGTGCGCTAAAAGTTCTCATTCTAAAGACGTCAATTAACACTGCTACAATACAATAATTACCGTATCGCATTGATAAATGTTTTGTCTTTACATGATTTGAAGCTGTTTGTTGAACGATACGCTTGTTAACCAGTTGTATGTATAGATAGTGCCAGAAGACAGTGCGTCCGACGAAGAATCTTAATAAAAGGACAATTTAGATTATTCTTTGCAATTTATCTCGTCTTTTATAACCGGTTGTTTTTATTTTTTTTTTTATAGCACAGGTAATTTTATTAGTGACGGAGGAGAGAAATGAGGATGAACAAGTTAATCAAGGATTCTTTTGTATTTTAAAATTTAGTACACGGACGTTAAGTGAAACAATGATATTTTTAATTGACCAGAATGAGAATCGAGTTATAAGAAACACGAAGAGAATGTACAATACATAATTGAGTTTTTGAAAAATGTAACATTTTCTCTCGCAATTCTTTCAAAAAACTTTGTCTATGTTGTGTGTATTACTTTTCTACATTTTTAGTAACTTTTTACAACGATCTGGAAAACGCGGATATATTGAATACATTTTGTTTTATTTTGTATATGAAAACAAGTTGTTTTCTTTCGAGAGAGCTCTCTGGCAAATAGTTATTCAATTATTTGTCATTGTTTGTTTGTTCAAATTTCACCGTCAAATCTTTACAATTTTATTATCCTGGAGAAGATCGCAGGAACTTGATAGTCACTCTCGAATTATTTCGAACTGTCATTTATTCTTTAGAGTTTTTCGAGAGAAGAGAGAAATTTGAAAAAAAAAAATTGTGATGTAATAATTTTTTATATAATTTTTATATTTACATTTTCCCACGATCTCCTACACTTTACGTAGTTAAAAATTCAAATATTTTTCTTTTTATTCGCCGTTGTCGTCTTGATGATCGAAAAATGTTCGTGGCGCAATTTCCGCAGCTTGACGTTACACGCGCTGTGAATACTCGCGAGTTCGAGAATTGCGCGCACGCGCCACGTGTCGCTGTCATGGAAACCGGGGTGGGTTTTCGTGCGCGCATCGCAATCACAACACTAGACGTCGCTCGGTCGCGAAGCGCGACGGACGTGTCTTTGCGTGGAGTCTCGTGTCTCTTCGCAAGTGTGGCGCGCGGCGGAGTGTGTGTCAATCGCGTAATTTCTCACATTAATTAATCGCGCGCGCGGTTTTGTATTTTTACCAACTACTAGTTCTCGTCTATCTCTCTGGAATTGGACGGTGAATCAGTGAAACACTCCGAGGGACAATCGCGTATCAGAAGAGGATCGCGAAGACGACGCATAAAGCAAACGATTACGCGCGCACACGCGGAGATACCTCGTGGTGATATTTCGTCATTCGCGGTCGGGTCGCGCTCACGCGACTCGCAACATCGGCAGAGGTTAGTGACGACGAAATAAATACAAATCTACGTGCGATTTGCGTTGAAATTCAAATCGCACGAAACGAGACGCGATTGTTGCGCGCCGTCGCGTGCAAAATTGCGCGACGCTTCCTCATCTGGATAACCCTCTTGATTAATCGCGCGGGATTACACGTAGCGGTTGTGTGACGTGATGTGACAATTTTCTTTCAACATCTCGACGTAGCTCGGGGCTTCCGCGATCGGTCTCTTCGATATAATTAAAATTTGTTTGCGCGCGCAGTTAGTTTTCACGCGGAAGATTCGGAGTTTGTTTTGCGTCTTCGAGACTTCGCACGTTGTGCGAACGCGTTTGTTTCTTATTTCGAAAAAAAAAATGTGACGTACGCGATATTCGCGTGATAATTTGTAAGAAAAACGAATTTTACAGGCAGCGACACGCGAGATGTGACCCGAAGTTGGCGCGTGAAAAACGTTTTAATACGCTGCAACTTCGTGTCTAACTTTTTTAAACGCAACAATTTTTTTATTTTGTTTTATATTTCAAACTATCAAATATGATATATTTGTAAATATATCTCCGTATCTATGTATTTAAAAACGTAGTTCAAAATCTGACAAAATCTATTCAAGCAAAGCTTTGCTCCGAAGTTTAGCACGAAGTTTAAAAGTTCTCCGGGGGGAAAGCCTCTGTTGCGTTTAAGGGTTGGAAGCACGTACACAATATACCTAACCGGTATATGACGTGAGAGAGTTTGAAATTTATATGAAAATCCTTGTTTTCTCCATCGGGAGATACTAACGTAATTTTTTTTTTTTATTAATAGTATGGCAACGTTTATTAATAAAATGACTCATTTGTTCCGCGTCGTTGCTTCCGGATTAATTCGCTAATGTGTCGCGGCGGGAGAGCACGCTTTTGTGCTCTCCCGGCGAGTGGTACATGTCTGTTCGTTATCGTGACACATAAGAAATTGAGGAAAGAGCCTCGCGAGAGAAGATAAAAAAAAAATAAAAAAAAATAAAAAAAAAACTCAGCGACAAAGGGACGAAGAGCGGAGATGAGAAATTTAACATCCGAAGAAGGAGAGATTGCCACCGGGCACTCTCCGAGTATATTACACATGTACATTACACACAGTGAAATTTTTGTAGCTTTATCGTCCGTATTCCCACGAAAACGTCTTTCTCTCGCCCGGATCCTGGAATCGTTTTGACTAAAGTTTACTCTCCTCTGGCTGCGTCAAATTTTTTTTCATTTACGCAGATAATTTCCTCGGGGAAAAATGACTGGAAGTGTTTTTTTTTTTTTTTGTGTCTTTAAGATGAATCGCATGAGAAACACACGTCAGGTAAAATGTCTTTCTATCACAGTGAGGCAAAAATATTTAATTAATTGTCGCAAGGATTTTTAATAATATATGCATTTAAATACAACAGAGAAGATATCTTTAAATATTATACATTTGTTTTTTTTTAAATGACATCTCAGTTCTTACACCAGGTGGTAAAATATCTTTCTTATCTTTGTCGCAAGAAAAAACTTTTTATTACTGCTATTAAAAGGAGTTTGTTTCAGTTAAATTAAGAAACAGAACTTTGAGAGAACACGTTGGATGTATATGTGCGACATGTATATTTATTAACGTATATAAATTAATACACATAGAAAATTTACACGCAGCTCTCAAAAAGTCTCATTTCTCGATTTAGTTTATATTTAATAAAACCGTATATTTGTTGTGTATTTTTTTCATAATACTACCGTATATATTTGTAAACACACGGAAGAACATCTTTAAATCAAATATTATTACGTACCTATATTTTGAAATGACATCTCGAAATCTGACGATTATTACATCAAAACACTTTTATTTTTTTTTATATTTTTTTATATTATTTTATATTTTTTAATATTTTTTGTTTTGCCACTCATCTATCGAGAGTGTATTTTAAAAACATCACCTTTTTCGTCAAATATCAAAAAGTTACCACATCTATTTCCTCCCGACTCGCCGCGGTTTCCGACATTTCGACAGCTCGACGTGGTAATCGGAGATGTTAAAAGGCATTCGTTTTTTTTCTTCCTTTGGTATTTCCGAGACGTTTTTTCGCTTACTTTTAACATATATCGTGCGGTTTGTGTTGCCGTGCTTCAAACGCTTAAATTCAATGTTGATTCAGGTCTTTGTGCGTTGTTATTGATAAACGTGCTCACAAAGTGTTAAAATACATTCTACACGTACGTCGAAAAGGACATTTATATGTATATATTTCAAATTTATATTATGTTATCTGTCGTGCGACGTAATTACACGAGTTGATACGTCGAGTGAATCAACGCGACCTATTTTTCGAATAAACAACTACATTCAAGCTTGCGATAATTATAGAATAATTATTTTTGGAGTAAAATTACTCCATAGAATTACACGTCGTAATACATATTCGTCACGGATTTTCACACACGCGATACGATTTTATAACAGCTATTGAGTTTGGGTTTTTTTATTCTTTTTTTTTTTTTTTTTAATTATCATTACGTCGCTCCATTTGCTTAACGATTTTAATGACCTCGTTTGACCTTAATACTAGAGCGCGTATAATAATGTATCGAACAGCGCGTCAGCAAAACTAGGTGTCGTGCAATCTCAATTTTCTCCGCGTTCAGTTCGGAAGTTCAAGAAACGCGAATAAAAAAAAGTCTCACGCGACAAAACGCGGAAAGATGAGCCACTCGCGATTTTGTGTTGAGTCGCCGCGTGAGTCATCGAGAGACAGAAAATCCTTGTGAGTTATCGGACGGTGAGTTATCGAAAACGGTAATGACAAAAGTATGTACGTATATATAAAACTTCCATTGCACATACGTGTACAAAACGATAAAAACAGACAAATGGAAATACATCGCAATTAACTCTCGAAATTATTTGCCAGAAAATTAACCCGATTGCAAATTTATTCGAGAATATGGAAGCAAAATGTATTATACAACGGAATCATCGACGATACGTCATGAATGTTTTTTACATTCAGAATTTTCAATCGCACGTAATAAATTCCGGCGTCATTAAAGTTTCATGCGTCTCGATCAAGTCGCGGAATTATAAAAAAAATTGATTCTCAATTTAATTGCGACAAATAATTTTGTTTTTTTTTCTCCGCAGTCGCAATTTCATCGAAATGCGAATGTAAATGTATTATTGACTATATTAAATGAAAAATATAAATTATAATTTATATTAAATATCATAGTACAAGTGACGCGCGCGAAAAAAAGTTTAATGATTCTTGATTTAGTGAAAGCGTACATGAGAAAGTCCCGTCTTATCCTGAGAATAAGTCCGCATATCATGCAAACTTTCGTGATAGTCTAAATATAGACATCGATTAGCGTGAATCACAGTTATTATACATATTACGAAAGCGATCGGACGGGAGAGATTAAATTACAAAAAAAAAAAAAAAAAAAAACCCGAGTTATCCAACCGCGGAAGAAAAGAAAACGGATGCGCATTTCGCAACGCGCGTGCGAGAAGTCGCTTTTTTAATTGCGTCATTTGTTCGTAGTGATTTAACGCTGTGTCGTAAAACGCACACGTTCAGCAACTGGAACTAGGAGCGACTATCCTACACTTCGCCGAAAGTCAATTGAGTTTAGCGACACACAACTGTAGTTGTTAACTTTGATAGTTTGTCTTTTTCCGCAGCCACCTAGTAACGGGAGTAAATAAGAGAGTCGACTGAACGTTTCAATTGACATTGGACTAAACTCGGATGTTCGATCGACGCGTGGTGTGTGTACTCTGCACTTTGTACACATCTCAGTACCGTAAATACGATACAAAAACTAATAAAGAGAACGATATGTAATTTATTTAACGTATAAATATCGAGTAATATTTAATATGATTAACCTTTCGTTGAATGACGTGGGTTTTCCAGACCCACTCAGAAATTACGCATCGACGTCTAGTAAAACTTAGTTTTTTTGACGTTTATATCTTAGAAACTAGAGATTTTTTCTATTTGTTATCTTTTTGGTCGACGCAAAATCGTTCAATCTTTGATTAAAAAAAACCAAAATTGAAAAAATATTGATTCTTCGCAAAGATATTTGATTTCAAAGTCGCGTGGATCTCACAGACCCAGTCAGTTCAACCAGTCATCAGTTTTGAAAGTCAGTTCACGGAAGGATTAATAATATTATTTGATATACAAGATAATAGAAAAAAAAAAAAAAAAAGAATATACTTAGGGTAGACCGGCGTAGTTGCGCGACGTTTACCGAGGTCGGAAAAAATCGATTCTTAGGCCTGGCTCGGTTCTTTCTCGCTCTATATATCGGTTTGAATTATGCAAATATCGTTAATTCATGTTTACCTCGGCTCAAACCGTAATCTAATTTTCCGTGTCATATCGCGCTCCCGACGATAAACGGAGAACCGCCATTAGTTTTTTTCTCTCTTTGTTTCTCGCATAAGAAGTTTTTCGCACATTCGATGCGATTAATAGGAGAGACATGGGCACACACGGGATCTTCTTAAAAGAATCATTATTTTTATCGTCGGCAAATGAGACGTGTCGTATTTTTAATTAATTCTTATTTTAACTTGTTAATAATAGGGAATTGGAAAAAATTTATATCGAATATCGATGTCGCGTCGAACGATCGCGTTGTGTATCTCTCCGGTCCGCGAGAAGACGCACTTTATCGATAGCCCGATATACAATTTTTTCCCCTCTCCGAACAAACTGCCAACGTTACTTTATCGTGCGCGTATCAATACGGAATAATCGAATATAATTCTTATTCGTAGAAAAACTCGAGGGTTTCACAGACGAAAAAAAATCGATGATCGTTAAAGCGTGAAAATCCTTTTTCACGATGCATGAATTTTCATCGGTGCGGACGCGCGCACAGTTTGTCGGCGAAAAATATCGAACTCGTGAAATTCGCGAAAACTCGTGTTCGTGAGTTGCTTTGTCGCGCGACAAAGTATAAAAGAGTTGTATTTTATATACATACACACACATACGTTGTTTCTAAATAACCCTGTCGCCTGCAAGCACAAGTGTATTACGCGTGTGTTGCCGCACAAGTGTGTGACATAAGACATTTCAGAAATCTATTTTGCTTTATTATCTTGTAGGAGCAAGTATTGACTTTGCGCGATCAATAACGTATTTACACATCCAGTGTACAAATCGCGCGCGTAATTTAATTGCGAATTAAAGTAGAAAGGAAAACTCTTCACACAGCTTAGAAGGAAAAAAAATCAAAGAATTATAAGTTTCAAAAGAACAGAAAAATATAAATTTTTTTTTTAGTAGAATAGAAGATTATAAAAAAAAAAATTTTGCAAGAATAGAATAATAAAAGTATTTTTAAAAGAATATAAATTTTTTTTATATGAAATATTTGAATCAACGTTGCCGCTGTTTGTTCCATTTTTTTTATTCAATGTCGGATATTTTGTTGAAAACTCAATTTAACAAAAAATCTACTTCGATTTAAAAGCACCGCGAGAATTTTATCCGCGCATCCATTTTAGTTTCTTTTTCGATATTTAATTCTCGAAGGAATTGTTTACTTTCGAACGCTCTCTTTTCGTGTTTTTTTTTTTTTTTTTTGCTCGCAAATTGACTCTCTTGAGTTTGACGAAGCTCGTTCGAAATTTTAACGAAATTTCCGAGGCGTTGTATTCGGTCGGACGAGCGTATGCGCGCGTGTAATCGCGCACGCGGCGTTACATGCGCGCCGGTTGTGCCGTAAATAGAAGAAGCTAACGAGTAACCGCGCGCGATGAATGAGGCTGTTGTTCGCGCGTTGCCCGCGCGCGCTTGCTTCCAATTACGGGCGCGTAGGAACGCGATGCACCGGTTTTTCATAAGTCCGCGGATAGTGCAACGCGCCGCACATGCACACACGTGCGTTGCGCGTTGCGCCACGACACGACTATTGCGGCGTTTCTCCCCTTCTGCGAGAAAAACGACGACGGACGACTTTTTCGTTGCACGCGCGCGAGTTTTGCGTCGGAGTCGCGCGAATCCTGGGTGCGAGGAAAAACGGCGGGTGTGCGTTTTCTCGCGCACAAACGCATTTCCCGCATAGAAATTTCTCACGAGGTAGTAAGGTAATTAATGAATGATAATTTAATTAGATGTGCAAATATTAATCATAATTAACAATTGTAAATATTTTATTTTGATCTAATTAGTTTTTTAATAAATTTTTGGCTTTGATTTACAGTAGACAATTCAGTCTTTTGAAGAAATTTAAAATTCTGATATAATTCTGTATTTTCGAATTCTGATTAAAAGTAAAACGTCTGTAAAACGTTTTGAAAACGAGAATCCAATTAGAAAATCTAAACAACATTCGTTTGGATAAAAGTCGAAGAACGCGAAAGATTGTACTTGAATGATTAGACACAGAGATGTGATTATTGGTATCCATTTTTTTGTTTTTTTTTTACAGTCTTCTATTCCGCATGCTATTCTGAGAACGTGCGTATTACATTCGATGTCAACTCGTCCATCGTACATTGTTTTAATACGTTCTCTTGCGTCATTGAGTGCGTTCGATCAAAGAAAGTGTGCCGTTGACATCAGCACGGAAATGTCGAACGGTAATTGGTTCACGCGATTGAATCGTCGATCAGAACGAAATGTCACAAAATGAAACGATTCCGACGCGTATTGCAAAGTTTTACACTTAATGGATAAAATAACGTCGACCAGACTTTTTGTCCGATTGTAATTTTTACACACACGTCATACGCGTGTTTTGGATTTGCGGAATTTTATTTCGACTTTTATACCCGCGACGCGTAATGGTTCGTGTAACGTAATGGTTTCAATTTGTTTTACAATTGATTTTTGACTCTTTTATTCTTCGTTAAATTTTTTTAAATTAATTCTTACTTTCTGTATCGAAGTAAGAATTTGATTATTCGCGACTAGTTACGTAGTTCTTGTTATTTTTTTCTCGAAGCTCTTCATTCGAATTTTCAGGCCAATCTGTGGATTTTTCTGACAATTACCGAGACTTCAGGTAATTACCGCCTGTGTTCCCGTAACTTTTTGCGATAATATACGCGATATTGTGCGGGAAATATTCATACAAAGTAGAGAAGGTGTTGCGCGAATGTATATGGGAGATATGCGTGTTTCGCGGCGAAACACGCACATCAACGTAATTCTCGTAAGAGCGATAACAGCCGTGTTAATTTTCCCTATTATTGCGACCTTGTCGTGACGAGGTGATGTTACGTATATATCTTGCCCCTCCCCCCTTCCCTCCGTCGTCGTGTATTTTTTTTATTATTCAAACACGCGCGGAATTCGTATCATCGGCAGCCTTGGCCATTTCACGTTCGTATATGAGAGAAAGAAGATATAACGGAAAGGATACTCGCCGGAGGAGTGGCGAGTGTTTGCTAACAGCGTCGTTTTATTTCTGTGACGCGCATTAGAGAATTTAATTAGAAAATTGATTAATGAATGCGTTTCAGTACCGAACGCCGAGTTATTTCAGTTTCTAGATGTATGTTTTTTTTTTTTTTTTTTAAGCAATTCAAGAGATGCAGGATGTGCGACGTCTCAAACAGTTTCCTCGTAAACCTGTGTCTGCGTAAAAAATAATTATTGATCGACGAAATAAGTAGCAGTCGTTAGGAATTTATTAAACCTGTTTTCTCGCAGAGAACGGCGTGGTTTTATTTTCCGCTTTTCGAATATATCTGTGTGTGTGTGCGTGTAATTAAGGACGCTTCGTTCCTGCGAATTTATGCGTTTGGTATCGGGGATTTGTACGAGGAAAAGAAATGCATTTCATGTGTATTTTTCGGTATTTAAATAGAAATTAACGCGCGAGTCAACTTTAAACTCTGAATCGTTGAGTCTCTTTTTTCTTTTGTCGTCCGGCATTTTTCGAAAATCTCTCTCATTAAAAATCCATTAAAAATAAATTAGATAAAACTGTTTTTCATTAAATACAACAACACGACACACGCGTCAGTAGACTCTCAAAGAAAGATGGCAGAAGTTTTGTAAAATTTCTTCGGTATTTAAAAAAATCAAATAAAAAACGCGATCGATTGTGTGAAAACGCGCCATTTGCGTTGCTGAGAAATCCGTAATCCCGAAACGAAAGGAAGAGAAGAAGGGTTAGATTTCGAACGTGGTGTGGTTTCGAGAGAGTGCAACGATCTCGCGAAGTCGTCTTTAACAGAAAGTACGTGTTTTGCTTTTGCGTAATCCGCGTCTTTCTAACTTGTCTCTACGGAGTCGTTGTACGTTGTAGAAACTTGACCACGTGCTTCTGCTTGCTGTGCACGCATATCGCGGCTGTTACTTCCCCGTACATTATAAGTCCGGGGGGCAGGTGGCCGGTTATCCCGAGCAAAGATGCTCAGTTTAACGAGGAGGGGTAGAATACGCGTGCTGCCGGTCGCGGCACAGCTGCTCGTCGGTGGCGCGACAGCTGCGTCTTGGGGCGCGAAAAGAAAGCGAGGAGGGTTCACACAACACCCGGGTGCTCCCGACCTCTCTCTCTCTCTCCATCTCTCTCCCGGTAATAGTATTGCGCCAGTAAACATTGCGAGCACACAGTGGACGATTCGCGCTCTCTTCGGCGTCGTCGTCGTAGTCGATACCCGCGATCGATTTTCCTCGTAAAAAAGTTTCAAAAATACAAAGATAACGTAAAAAAGCTGTGTGCCCGCGTGTGTAACCCGCGCCGGTCGAATAAACTTTGCTAATGAACCTCGCGCTGTTCGATACGTTTCGCTAGCGCGCGCGCTAAGTAATTGTATCGCTCGTACAACACGGCGCAGTCGACGAAGACCGCGTTTCGAAGTGCCGTGGGAAAATTTATACGGTAATTTATATATTAAATGTATGTAGCGTGAGTAAAAATGGCTGTTTTGCTTTGTGAGAACGCAATTAAAGCGGATGTGTGATCGAGGTAAGAAATGTATACGTATAATATACAAATTTAGATTTTTTTATATACTTAATAATATTTATTCGTAAAATTACGTTAACGTTAATCCGCAATTATTTCGCCTTTTTTCTTCTGTTTTGAACGCCTTCTGCGTTCCAAGATTATACGTGCAATTATATTATTGAGTTCAATCTAAAGCTTTAATAAAATATAATAGACATGTTTTATGAATATTTTATTAGAGGAATTAATTAAATCAGATTTTTCATTGCGTCAATATTTCCGTCTCTCTGTTTAACAGCCATTATTAAACACACAATACGTGTATATTTGATCGGAATAATTCTGCAATTACGGAAAAAAATAAAGAGAAAGAGAGAGAGAGAGAGAGAGAGAGAGAGAGAGAGAGAGAGAGAAAGAAATATGTGTATTGAACATCGCGATATTTCACAGCAGCGCGATGTCTGTCATTTTTTATTTACTCATTGCCGTGATTTCTCCGAGAAAAACAAGTGCTCTTCAATAGCTTCGTCATCAAAACTCGTCATCCGTTTTACTCTCGCGGAAGTACCGGTGTTGACACAAACAACGACAGATGTTCAATTTAATCAACATTTTTCCGGAAAATGTTGATTGTAGCTTCGCGTCTTTCGACAACGCGTCTAACGATAACGACACGACGTTTCTCTGATAATGACTCTGGTAGCGACTAATTTTAGAGAGATGACAGAAAACGTGTGTGTGTGTGTGTGTGTGAGTATTTACTGTGTGAATAAAATAAAATTTTTCATTCGCCCCGTTCGTTAAAGAAACCGCACGTGTTGCGTTTGTGTTAGTGCGCGTGTTCAGCACGTGTATACCGACAAATAATTTGCTCTCGAGCCTTTTTAATCTCCGTTTCTCTTTGCGCGAAGTCTCTCCGCGCGCGTCTCTCTCTTTACCCTAATGAGGGGTGGTTCTCGTTCGACGTCATTACGCGACCGTTCCACGTGTAAAACGTCCGTTTAATTCGGCGCGTTGACGCAAACGTTAAGCTACCTGCGCTACTCTTTGTGTGTGTGTTTATGTGTGAAGACATGAAGAGAACAGTATCGAACCACACATCACCGATATTCGGGACGCGCGCGCGCGCGTGCTCTCTCTTTCTCTCTCTCGCTCTCTCTCGCTCTTCAAACGTGTATGGAGAACCGATAATTACGTTTGCCTCGTATCCCGGCCTAGTAGTTTACAGCGGCATTGTTTCACGACAGTCGCGTAGAGCTCGCGCTCATCGTGAGTGCCGATATTGCCAGGCACTCCTGAAACCGCTCTGCAATTTCGATAAGTGCAATTTTCGAGGCTGCGGACACGCGGAAGTGCCAGTCCCCTCTTCCCGTTCCCTCCCCTCAGATCAGCGCGTTTATATTGTAGCGAACGGATACGCATCCCAAACACACAGCGTTATCGTTTCCGCGCGTGTGTGTGTGTGACGTTCGTTCGATCTTGGGAAAAACTTTCTGATGAACTTATGGATGATGGAAAAGCTTCCGAGTCGCCTGTAAATGAATTTTACGCTACATATGTTACAAAATTCTCAAGTTTTTTATATTTTTAGTTTATCTTATCTCTTATTAAAATGTCAGAGAGAGAGAGAGAGTTAAAAACTTTAAACACACAGGAAGAGCAGATCGAAAGAGTAAATCAGAATATAAGATACGAAAAAAAACAATGGAATAAAGTGAAAATACAATTAAAATACGCGATAAACAAATGAAAAAGAAAATCAAAGTTGCATGGCGTTTTGATAACACAACTTTGCGGTCTCTCTCAAGAGAAGAGATGCACATTCTGTAACATCTTTTCCGTAATGTGTTTCGAGCAAATATAACCAGCGTCGGGGAGTTGTGTCTCTCGAGGAGGAATAAATTTTAAATCGAAGTGATTTAACTTTGCGAAATTTTTTTAAGCGTTGTTTGAGATCACCGGGGGGTGCATCTGTCGTCGTGTGCGCGGACCGCGAGGCGCAGACAAAATTATATTCTACGATGTGAAGATTCGAGTTGCGCGGATCTAACCGGTTTTCCATGAAGCGAGACTAGATTCTGGTGAAATGCTTTTCGCGGTGTAAACTCGCATGTATATAATATACATACATATATAAACACACACACACACACACACACACACAATACATACGTGTACGTATCGAATCAGATTGTAGCGGGACGAGGGGAGTAAATCGAACTCAAGCGAGCAAGAGATACAAGTTGTTATTTATAGCCGGCGATCGAATATTCCAAAGACAAGCCACCTGATGGACGGTCTTGAAAGATGTATACGCCGGTAAAGAAATAGCTATCCAAACAGGACTTTATTTCCCAAGTTGATTATTCCGCGAATCGCAATTGTAAATCACGAATTCGCTCACGTGTGGCGTTTGTTTTTATCGCTGCGATCATCACAAATGCGCCAACGTTGTGATACGCGATATAACAGTTGACAGCGAATCGTCATTCGAGTTTGCGATCGAATTGCGTCGTTTAACGCGCTTTCGAAACAACATTTCCGCGGGCAAAATGTATTTTTCCTCGCGGCGAGATGAAGAGAGAAAACGCCAAAGCGCTCTGTGTTTGTTTTCATTCGAAATTTTACACAACATCGACGCCACATCGTCGCGTATTATTTATCTGCCGCGTAAATCGGAAATTATCCGATAAAGCTTCCCTTCTTCGATTTATCAACGGGAGCAGATTTATTTCTCCGCTTTGCATTTCGCACGCGCATCGGAAAATTCGCCGGGTATTTTTCACACGGAATTGTGTGCACAGTCCCGAGTAACGATCGGGGACGTGTACACACACGGAGCCATGTGTGTGTGTGTGTGTACATGTTTGAATGAGCACGCGACAGTGCACAGGTGACTGAAAGCGCCGACGTGGGCGCCCTAAACGGAGTCCTGACAAGAGGTCGCGAAGCGGAGAAAGAGAGAGCGAAAGTGTCCGGCGATCGATCATTTATAAACGCGCTCTCTCACGCATCGCTCTTGCGACTGCGGCTCAGGATTCGCGAGGTCGCACATATATTTCGCGAACGTCGGAATTGTCAACCCGGGAATTACGGTATGAAAGCGGAAAAAATGGATGAATTAATTAAATCGCCGTGGCTCATCGCGATTGCACAGCAATATACAAGTCTATGGAGCGGATACGCACACGGATGTTATAAAAACTTATTTGTTAATATTAAATCGAAATTTTAATTAATCTCAAAATTCGAAAAATTTGACACGATATTCCTCGTTACCGGGGAAAAAATTGATATTTTTTTGATTTTATGTATTTCGGATGAAAAAATTTCTCGATTTTATTTCTCTTTTTTTGTATTCGCTCCGATATTTTTCCGTCTGTTATTCGCGTTTTGTTCATCTAAATTTTTATTCTGATTAACACATTGGTTGTGTTATATGACAATAACACACACACACACATGTAGCGCATTTTTTTCTGTTTATTTTTATTCTGTTTATTTTCTCCGATATCCGCTCCTATTCTTTTTTAAATCTTTCAAATTTACTTTTTTTTTTTTTATCTCGTAGGTTTGTCGCATGTCTGTTTTTACATTTTGTTTCTTGATAGCATTTTGGACAAAAATTCGGAACATTCTGCAACCAAAACGTTTTTTTTTCTTTTATTAATCTCGCGTACAAAAACGTCGGAATGTAAATGGTTTAGGAATACCCGGTTCGACGCGAATTCTCCGAGTTTTTTTTTTTTTTTTTTTTTTTAATCGATTGCCCGCCGTCCGTTCAGTTGTGTTCAAAGGTTGAATGAGAGTCTCTGGCTCGCCTTGACGCTCCTTACAAATCGATTCAACTGCCAAAGGTAGTAGTGGCTTATACCGCGCGCGTACATGCGTACATACGTGCGTACACACATACACGCGAATAATCGCTCGCGACATGGATGTCGTTGGCTCTCTCGCGTTACATTTCATTTCCAACATTAGGATCGTTCGCGCTCGTTAAGACTTATTGTCCGAGCTAAGAGAGAGAAAGAGATGAGATGTTCTCCGTCGATGCGCGCGAAATTGACTTCGTGAACAAATAAAACCACAAAAAAAAAAAAAAAAACATTTGCACATAACGAAACGCCGAGATGTTTCGAACATCGTGCAAATTGTATTTATATTTTATTTACGTTGGTTTGTAAAGTTGTTTTTTTTATTATTTATTATAGCGAAGCGCAATATCACAAGTTTTTATATATGTAAAAAATAACAATTTGTATCCTTGAAGTTTGTGTCTCTTTTGCTGAAAGAGCCTCCATCGATGTCAAGGCTAGTGGCGCTCTGAAAAGGCCGGTATTTGCGAGAATATTTACGAGACACGCAACAACGTACATGAACGTAAAGGATATATTTTGTCCCGTAATCTTCTTGTCTGATATAAAAAAGCGCACGTAAAAATTTTTCATTTCGACATCTGCGAAGCTTTTCTCGCGGGGGGAAGTTTTGCGAATTGCATCTTTTGTTTTTTTTTTTTTTTTGTTTACGAACGCTCATTACGAGCAAATTGATTCACATCGTCGATGATACTTTTAATTCGCACAACGGAGCGTAATTAACTTTATCTCGACCGGTTTTGTGAACGAGGCTTTGTATTATATTTCGTAGAATCGAGCGGCTATTGTTAGCGATTCGCTGAACGGATTTCGGGGCAAAAAGTATAGCCCTTACTTTTTGATTCGCGATAATAAACCATTTTGCGAAATTACACGAGGACGGTCTCAAAGCTGTCTTTTGTGTTATAATAAAAACGCAGCGCGCGCTTTCATCGCCTGTGAAACATGAAACGGAAGAGAGACTTTTGCAACAATGACTATTTTTAACATTTTCAGTAATGGTTTTTTTTTGTAACATTTTCAATAATTACATCGACTTTCTTTGTGCGTAAACAAATATTTTGTCGAAAACACCGCGAGTTTTTCATTCGTTTCACTCGCGACAACGTAATTAATCGCGATAATACGATGGGAAATTAATTTACAGCGTATTTTTATTGTATATAACATTTCTGTTTACTGACTATTAATTTTCAGACTGTTTTACGTTTAATGGTAATATATTATTATTCGCATTTTTACAGCTTATTTGTTTTTTCGCGACTCTGCCAGAACTTTTGTGGCGTTAATTGAGATCCTAACTGACGCGCACGCGCGCACACATATAAATATTTCCATAAATATTTAACCGGATACACATATAAATATTTCCATAAATATTTAACCGGATGTTTGTTTATCGCTCGCAGGTGGCGTGGGGCACGGCCGTGATGGAATTACAGAGCTGGCTGCTCTACCACTTAGTGGCCGTCACCGACTGCAATCAAGGTAGTGAAGAAGATTCGTCGCTCGTCTCACGCTCACTTGAACCCATGACATTTGTGTTCACAACGCGCGTTACACACAAACAATGTGTGTTACGCTCGACAATCTTTGTTTGATCCCTTTTGATTTTATTTTAGTTACATTTGCCTGAGTTTACGCTGCGGATCATTCGCCTCTCACACACACGCACACTCATTCGAGTTTTTCGCCGCTAGTTGTTTTGTTTGATTTTCCATTTTTCGTGCGTTATCACGAAACCGGAGGAAACGGTGGTCTACCGATGCTTGACGGTGAGTTTGTCACAATTAAAGTGTGTTAATATCACACACACACACACACAGAAACACTATGCACGCCCACAGATCGTTGCACAAGCCGCGATCGAGATAAGACGCGGAAACCTCCGTTCTCAGGAGACTGAGAATCGTGTAAACGTCCCGTCTTTCTCGAAGAGTCGTCAGACTTTCTACTTTTGTGCCACATTCGAGAAACACGCGCAATTCTTTTGTTCTACCGTTCTATTGTAGCGAGTTATTAAGACGTTAGCGGTTTTTTTTTTTTTTTTTTTTTTTTTTAAGAAGAAACCCGCTTCTCTGTTGTTGAACAACACGTGTATGTACTTACATGAAGTCTATTACAAATTCTTTATTAAATTTGAAAAAATTATTAAAAACAATTACGTCAGATATTATTTGAAACATTAAAAATGTCAAATTATATAAAATTGATACACACATATAATATTAAATATAATATATAAAATACTCATTTACTATAGAATTAATTTAAAATTGACAAAACCTAAATTCTCGAATGCTAAAAGTTTTCTAATATGACGTAGAGCATGAGATAGAGTTTCGCGCGGAATCACATATTTGCGATTATTTGCAATTGAAAAGTTCGCAGCACGATACTCGTAACAAACAAAACGAGAGAGCGCGGTTGCGTTTAAAACAAAAGTGAGAACAACGCGGGCCAATGCGGTTGCGATATGTAACAAGCTGTGGTCGTTCATTGTGCGAAACTATTGCAGTGATGCAGTCGGCGAACACAATCGGAGGTGGTGGAGGAGGTGGCGGCGGCGGCGGCGGCGGCGGTGGCGGTGGCGGAGGAGGAGGAGGAGGATCGTATTCCGGCGGTAACGGAACCGGAAGTCGCACCCGCGATTTAGGATTGCGCGCCCAGAAAAAGCTTCTGGGCCGCATAGTGTCCACAAATGCCGGCCGGTCGCTTTTCATCGACGACGCCACGACGTCGTTGCTCGACAACGTCTACAAACTGATGGAGAGCGTTGCCAAAAGCAACCCGCACCTAGACAAGAAAGAACCCGAGAAGGTTCTCAAGAATATCGTCAAGCTGTCTATTAAGGTATACACTCGAGAGAAAAATTTGACCCTCAATCGTGGACGTTGTCCAAAGAATTTGAAGGAAGTTAACTTCCTTCAAAAAAGTGAAAAGTTTCTTGAATTATTTTTAAAGAAATATGAAAACTCTCTTTTCTATTATTATTATCATTTTCACACAGAGTTAACATTATTGTTTTCACGGAGTGAAGTTATAAAACTTGTAAATTTTACGTTGATATTTTTCTCCGCCGTGGCGTGTAAATTACTCGCGAATCTGAACCGCAATTCGCAGATCGGACTTGTGCAGCGCAGCCATCAATTCCGTCCACGCGACGCCGAGAAGCTGGATGAGCTACGTGAGGCCCTGGGGGCGGTTGCGATGACTGTCGTGTCGTTCTACGAAGTGGATTACAGTTACGACCAGGAGTATCTGATGGGCTCGTTGGAACGCTGCCGGTCGTTGCTGCAGGAACTGATCAAGCCACATCTCACGGACAAGTCGTTGCAGCGTTGCGATCAGGTGTTCGACTTCCTGACGTATCCCAAATTCCTGGACTCGGCGTTTCGATACGACTCCGAGCACAGACCCATTCTCGGCATGCTAGTCAACGATCTGAACAAGGCGTTGGACGCCAGGCGGCTTTGATTATTCTTCAGAAACGTCAAATTGTTTTGACGCGTTTTCGCTGACGAGCGATAACGCGACGATCGAGTCGTCTCGACGGGATGATAATCGTTTTAACGATCGCGAGAGAGATCGGTGACGAGTCGATCGGTAAACAATCGGAAAGCGAAATCCACGAGCGTGTGCTTCGTTTACATTTAGTTTCAACGGCAAACAGACGACGTTTTACGCGCGACACGACAAGTATTAGTTTTCTTCGTAGCGTTAGATCAAAAGCAAAAGATGTTTCTCTTGTTCGCGACCACTTTTCACCATCCCCTCCTCAGTAGCTGGGTCGGGCCCACTCAATGCGGACCACTCTTGCTCACCAATTTACGCAATAATTGTCTAATACTCCGCATCTATTTTAAGGGTACAACGTCGTCCGCGATAATTGATGTATGTGATATAACAATGTGTATTTGTGTGCAGGACATCGTCATACCAAAAAAAAAAAAAAAAAAAAAGTATAATGAGCTTACCGTAAACTATATATAGATTAAAGTTACATAGATTTGAGGGTCTGTGCGTGATCCGATTCTATTCAAGTTTGTTTTTACTTAATCTAGTTCTCTCATTGTCTTTACACAAAAAGATTTATTTGTATATATAATTTTTCGTGTGATTTACTTTAGAATATAACGCGCGAGGTATTTTTTTCCTATTTCAGAATCCTAGAGTTACACGTTCGTTTCAGGAGGTCGATTTTGTATCCACGCAATGTAATGACAATTACAAAAGTGAGCAAATTTACTACTTGTTGACCAATAAGATCATAGATATTTTAGTAAATTCGCTCACTTTTGTAATTTTTACTACACTGCGTGATACAGAATACCAGGTTTAATTTTTCTTGTCATGTTTGGCAAATTCTATACTCACAACTAATTGTATACATATATATGTGTGTGTTTACACAAGTGTACGATATAAGTAAAAGAGCTCGTGAAGCGAGCAGTAGCGACGCTGCCGAAAGCAGATTGCGAGTTAGATCCCAGTTTTGCGGTTGTAAAAAAAAAACTAACACCCTCTCGCCAAATTAAATCAAACGATTCACTTTCGGCACGGATCACACGACAAATTCCGCAGCACGGAGGATCTTGACGGTTAGATGAAAATAAAAAATATGACGTTTTTCGAAGATCCATCCGTCGATCAAATGATTTGACCAAAAAAAAAAAAAAAAAAAACTAAGCGTATCGACATTTCAGGGCAGATTGTCCTTCGTGTTTCGAACTGTAGGATACCAGTAGTTCGCGTGCAATAATAGTGGATTGCACAAACAGGGAGGAATCTTCGTACGACAGTTGGAGAGTCGACGACGGTCACGCGACACACCAAAGTGCTCGATCCGATGTTTCATGGCGGATCGAGCGGTTTTAAGGTAAAAGTTTTATCGCCGAAGAAGATTGATTTGGACGCGAGGTTTTTATTGTTTATTATATACGCAGTTTGTAAAAGTTAGAGAGTTTCATAAATATTCAAAGAAAATGAAAAGAAACTCTCGGATGTTTTGTACGTGTATAAGTTCGAGTTTTTATC
Source organism: Pseudomyrmex gracilis (assembly GCF_002006095.1). NCBI lineage: Eukaryota > Metazoa > Arthropoda > Insecta > Hymenoptera > Formicidae > Pseudomyrmex > Pseudomyrmex gracilis. The sequence continues at coordinate 454,188 of NW_018020678.1, read as the reverse complement.
ACGTCGTAACGGAGTAGGATTTTGTAGTTTCGTTTTGTGAAAACCGCAAATTTTCTCAATAAAACTACTGAGGATATTACTTTTGTACCGTGCCTGTGCACAGTGTAGCAACATTGACACGCGTAAATAGTAGCGCGCGCGCACACACACACACGCGCACACGTTGCGAAAAAATATCATGAAACGTGTGCGGTCGACACAATCCACTATTAACGCTATCGCTTATATGTACATACGTACGTATACACGTTTTTTACAATATCACTCGATTAAAAAAAAGAAAAAAGGAGAACCAATTTCCTACATATCTGATTTGATTGCGAATTTGATCCCGATGAAATTATCAGCGCGCGGGATATTGTTAAATCGCAAGGAGAAAAACAAAAAGAGAAATAACTTTATCAACATTTTGCGCCTTTTGTACGCGGTATATACATCTCTACTTTACACGTTGTTAGTGACGATTGTCAATATTGAGAAATGTGTATTGGTACCATGTCGTCAAATAAATTATTAACAAACACAATCACGCGCGTTTGTTGTCACATCCCGAGAGGAAGAGAGAAAGAGAGACAAAAAAAAAAAAAAAAAAAAAGACGGAAGGAGAAGGTAAACGACGACGTGTCAGTCTCAAGAACTTGTAATATTTATTTACATAGATGTGTATACGAAGTCGCACATATATAAAGTTACAACGATATAGTTTTATTTTGTTTTTGTTTGCCTTGTTCACCATTCCGTTGAATTGCACATGCAAAGTTTCGCCGTAATAAATTACCAAAAAAGTTTGTATTACATTTCAAACCCCTGCCACCTGATAGAATGGATTTTACACACTGAGACGATATGAGACGAACCCAAAGAGACGCGAAACGCACTGCCGTCGAGAATGTTATGTACACACGTGTTGCTCTATATTATATGTCTAAAATATAAAATTGTCACGCTCGTTCTCTCTGTTATTATTATTGCATTTTATATTTGACTTATTTTTTTTTTTTTTTTTTTCTGATAAATCGCTACTACGTAATGTAAGTGTGGCAGCGGTTTGAATTCTCGTTCTAATGTACATCTTTCGATTTTGCGATCTGAGCGTGAAACGATGCCAAGAAAGATCTCGAGAAGCTACTCGTCAACTATTGCTTTGTTTTATAAAAATAGGCTATCGGAACGTGTTTCGGTGAAAAAACACATCAAATTCAGATGTAAAATTACTTTTTTTTTTTGCTCATGCTCTGATGAATTGCGTGAATTCCCTTACGCGCGATTTGAACATTTTGAACTTAAAACCCATTCGCAAGTATCGCAGATACATGTCGCGAAGACGCATGAGAGAGATACGCTATGTGTAGATGTTTGCACACTATTCTCTGTGATAACGCTAGTAGATGCTTTAGTAGTGTGATGAATCTTCTCTCTACCTCTTTTTTTCTTTTTTTTTTTTTTTTTGGCAAAAAACAAATGTGGCTTCTCTCACGTCGTGCACGCGTATCGAATCGGTTTTTTTGTTTTATTTTTTTTTTTTTTACGTGGAGATGAGCGTGTGAGAGACTACACAAGAGCTATCGGATTATAATGCACACATTTATCTAGCTTATGCAGTATCGCGTGTGAGACTCCATAAGTATGTATATATATATATATTTTATATATATAAATGTTTAACAACTCAATCTGCGCGAGAGTCTGTTGTCGATATAATAATATTTTTCCCTAACATACACTTCTTCATCTTCCGTTATGATATAAATTTCAACGACGGTTCAATCGTTGGGGACAATCTCTTCGCGTTTCGTGAACGAATGATGCGTGTAATGGCCACGTACATTCCGACGCTGAAACGCGCCTCAATGCAATGGGGAAGAGAGCGGCATTCACGATGTGATTCATCGCGCGCGCGATGACTGATGACTGACGTGACGTCCAATGTGAGATGAGAGCTCTTATTTTGTCTAAGCATACCGCTAGTGTGTGTACCCTAAGGTCGCGAGTTCTTCTATTACTTCCTGAATCGTGTTTGAGCTTGTTCGACCGAAATTCGTCGGACTCCGTATCGACTATAAAATATTTAATCGTTATAAGATATACAATCGGTGAGAGACGAGATGCGGAGATGTTAGCGTGTTATACAGAGTGTCTGAGAAATTGTGACACAGTCGAAGCGTGAAGATAAATTGCGTTAATCTGAATCGGAAAAGTCATTTTTGTTAAATTCGCTGAATATTTATTGAGCTATTAATTAAGTAATGCGAGCCAACGAGCGTGTGAAAAGTGGCTCTATTTCGGGGTGTGTGATTTTTATTTGCAACAATTAGCTGTGATCGCAAGAAGTCTGTGTCACACATGACATTCGCTCGTTTGCTCTCCCTCTGGTTGTTAGGACATTTAGAGAGAAAGTAGTTTTCCTTACAACTGTGAAAATTACACACGCCCAGATTTTGAACCACTACGCGATCACTGGCCCAAATTACTTAATTAATGATTCAATATCGCGAATTTTGCAAAATAAGTGACTTTTATTGGGTCAGGTTGATCCAATCTATCTTCACCCATTGATCGTGTTAAAAGTTTCCCGACATCTTGTACACTCGAGGGCGTATACACGGACATGTGCCGCATGAAGTTGCATCAACAGTACTTTAGACAATAAAGAGCATTATTTTGATGCAACCTCGTACATAGATGAAGAACGTATGCGCCCCCGATTGTACATGTAATAGATACGTTCGAGCGCTGCAAGTCGAAGACGTCGGGGAAGAGTGTAAAATCGAATAAAACCGATCGATCGATCGCAAAATACACAAATTTCCGAGGAGGTAAAGAAGTCAATCCGAAGTCTCTGATTTGCAATACGCGTTAAATATACGTGTATACACGTATATGTACACGTTTATATAGCGTGTGTGTTTATATATAAACTAAGAAACAAATGCTCTCTCGATACTGCACGCGGCATTTATATGCAATCACAGATCGCGCGTGCCTTTTACATTCCCGGTTTATTGATGAAATGCGCGTGTCGTCCGTTATTCTCTAAACGCGTTGCCAAACGCGTGGCCGCGTGACGAATGAGAAAATACGACGCGGTTTGGCAAACGAGCTTGGTGTCAAACTTGAACAGCCGGATATTATTACATTTGTCAAACCCAACTTCGGTTAAACTTGAAAAAAGTGATTGCTACTTCGAGTTAAAGTTCTGCGATACGAACAAATACGAAGTGTTTCTCGGAGATGTTTGAAGGGAATATTTCTAGAATTATCGTGCTACCGAGTTTTAGAACAGTCCCGTTGTCTTCATTCTCTCTCGGCTAATATGATCATTTCAAACGCAACGTTTTTCCATGTCCAAGAGATGGGCGATTGTCGCGAGATAAAATCCAACTCCGAACGGCGTAGTCTGAATCATCTTGCGTTATAGTACGTGAGAACACAGTAATGCGTAAAAATTGCATTATCGGTATTGTATTACGCTCTAAAATAATGGTACTTTTTTTTTGTTTTTATTTTATTTAAAAATGTACTGCATGCTTTTTTTTCAGGCCAGTAGTTTAATTGTATTATAATAGTTTTGTATTTGGTAAGACTTATATATATATCGTATATTCATCACTATTCTTAATGTTTCGTTGACAATCCCGTTCTCTATAATCTTTCGCTCATCTGTCGTCGTGATAACATGTAATATTCATTACAACTACGCAACGTAACATCTTACGAGTAAGTGAAAATTGTCTTTTTTTTTTTTTTTTCTAACTTCCGCTCAAGCTTATCAATTTTTTAATCTGTCCTAAAAGAGATCTGGCATACAGGATTACACACGTTTCACTCGATTCAATTAGATAAAAGTTATTCGGAGAAGATTTTTGTGCTACTCGCGTGTCTGCCAATTGTTTTTTTTTTTTGTTTTTCCTACAACTATATTCTGAAAATCGTAACGTCATGCATACAAATAACACGTACACGTTGTTTTACACTCGGATAAAAAAAAACAAAAAAAAAACAAAAAAATATTGCCGAGCGTTACCTCACACGTTACATTACGTTTGCATGCAGAAATTACGAATCACAATTTCGCTTGTAACAACATAAATATATTACTTAATATATAATTATTACATATATTATTACATCAAATGTCCACACATACACACACGCTGATCCTCACAGAAATTTACTACCGTGGCCAAAATATAAACTTATTCTGAGTAAAGAAAAATCGCTGCTTTTGTGTTACTCCAAATACGTAGTATTTCGGCCACACATTGGTGATAAACTTTCTGCAACGATGTACAAAGAAATAGAAATGTAACAAGTCTTTTACAACTTATTTGTGTGATTTTTGCGCGAGAAACAGTACCGTTGTAAAAACAAAGTGTTTTTCCTTTGTTCATACACGTAGACGTCTCTCGCGCATAAATAATTGCACTGTCGTAGTTTATCTTTACCTAGTTAAAATCTACGTTGAAACAAAAACTTGGAAAAGTTACGTGTACGTAATTTCCAATGATGGTTTCAATCTTTCAAATTCAATCTTTTTCTTTTGTATATTATCTCAGATTTCATGTGTATGGTTTTCTGAAATGTAAAACTTGTTTATTAATTTTGATATGATTTCTCTAAATTTTGAGTATCAAAGTTTCACGAGAGAAAATATTTGAGAGTCATCAAATCAAGCCAAACTCAATGAATTGAGAGCAACTTTCTAAAGTCTGAGATTATTTTCAAATCTGATGGTCAAATTTCTATTTCTATTTCTCTCACGACCAAGCATTCAATTCATCGTACTAGTCTTAATTTGCTTAAGCTTAAATCTTCATTGCCATAATCCTGCGTAATTGCCGTATAGATTCGCTGGTAACGGACCTCCCGCCGTAAACAAACGGGTACCCGATGCGTCGTAACAGTGTGTGTAAATGGCGGGAGTGTACTTTACGTTTTGGAATCCGTCTATATACTCTTCATCTGGAAACTATATTTCACAGGAGGGAGAGAGGGAGGGAGGAAGGAGGATAAATATATTAACTCTTCCATGAAAATACACGAAAATAAAAAATATACTTTATATTGGGCTTATTCGTGAAGAAATCCACGAGAGAGAGAGAGAGAGAGAACAGCGAATTTAAGATTCAACAATTTGGGACGCTGTTACCTTACTTTTTCATATGTAAGTCACTTTAAATGATGATAACAACAAAACTTACCACATATCCCTTTGAAGCCTTTAATACAACAGTTCTATTGGAATTTATAGAAGATTCTAGATATTTTTGAGCTCTAACGTCGTAAAACATAAGCATTCCTAGTCCAGTTCCTATGGTTAAAACGGATCCTTGGAAACTGGCTGATCTAATCCCGCAACCGCTATACCTGTATTAAAAAAATATATATTTATGTTGTTAAGAGTGATGTTGAAACGCGTCTCGAAAAGAAAAGAAAGAGAGAGACAGAAAAAGGAAAAACGTTTGTTTTTGTACCTTGATGGTATTTTTTTGACTGGTTGCAAAGTGCGCGCGTCCAGAAGTAGAGTGTACGATCTGCAGCCGATCGCGTAGACACCATCGTCCTGCACGGCAATGCAGACGTTCTCCTGACAAGCCGGCAGCTTTCTAGATATTTTCTGTTTGAAGGACTCGGCCGACCAGATATGTATAAAATTATTGAGTGTCAACGCGGCGATTTCCTTGTACGCTTTGTTGAATGCTAACGCCCGTACTTTCTGCGCGGATTTGCATTCCTTCACACAGACAGGCTGGATCAACCTGAGAACCGGGAATCAGAGAAGCTTCAATACATATATATTTATAAATTAAAACATTTAAATAATATGTGACAAACGTTCAGTCAGAATTTACCTATGCGTAGGCACGTCCGCTTTGTCGGGAGATTCAGCGAGATCGCTGTCAATACGCCACAGTGCCATTTTCGTATCTCTCGAACCCGATACTAGAAATTCATCGTCCAACCAGCACATGTCAAACACCCAATCCCTGTGGCCGCTCTCGCCGACGCAAACCGGATCCAAAGTCGGTAATCTGTATATCGCTATTTCGTTACTATTTCTCGCTCCGGTAGATAAAAGTGTTCTACAAGAGAAAAAATGATGGATTAATGTCTCTGCTAGTTTTCTTTGTCCAGAAAAAAACAAAAAAAAAAAAAAAAACACACCGTGGGGGATAAATTACCTCGAAGGATTGATCTGAACAGAATGAATACCGCATTGTTGCTCGGGTATAACGTTGTTGCCCGGACTGGGCTGTCTTCCGTGAAGAGATGGTATCTGATCGAGCTTCTGCGTTGCAACGTCGTAGACCATGAGTTTGTTGCATTTGGTGCCGAACACCACTTGTCGGTCGCTCAACCATTGCGAGCAAAACACTTTGTTCATGTTATTCAGACTAACGGAATATTCCTTGAATAGATCGTGCGTCAATATGTGCCGGGAGCCGTATTCCTGGTTGATCTTACGCACTTCGCGAGTATGCGTCTCACGAGCACGCACATAATCCACGAAGTTGAAAGACGTTCGTAGAAATTGCTTGCCCTCAATGACGGTCTCGCTCTCATCGTCGCTCGACTCGTAGCACACGAAGTCGTCCGGCTTGTCCGGCTTGCGATTCCTCTCGTGTCGCAACGCCAATCTGAAACGAGGAATTGAACGAGAGAATTTTCGATAATTTTTTGAACGCAAAGATATCTTTCGGAATTCAATAAACTCTCGCGTAATAATTTTGATTACCTCTTCGCCCGACGTTCCTCCAATCTGCTAAAACTGGCGCACGGGGCGAATCTTCCGTACACGGTCATTCGTTGTGTCTCAGCCATTATTACGATTAAGAAGTAACAACAGACTTTACAAAATTCAGGCAACTTGCAAGGAACACCAAGTATTATGTCAGCGAGAATAGGAAAGTCTTAGCGAGAACGTTAGGATATCACGGTTGATGTATCAGATCAGAGAAAAACCAATATATCACAACACACACTCAAATTGTAAACAATATTTCTCGTTTCTCTACACAATCTTTTGTGCAAACTATCGTCTTAAAGTATTTTTTATATACTTCTTGTATGCAATATAAATGGTGGATATTACATCAAGATGAATGCAATAGATTTCACTGTTCAAATGTTTGCGTGCTTCACAATATTCTCAAAACAACTCACAAAGATTTATAAATAATAACACAAGTAGTGGTAAATTAACAGACAAGAAACATCTATACAAAGATTATAGGCCACACTCTAAACCGAAACTGCTTATAAATTTCGATTTTGATTACTAGCTACTATGTATACAATACTCTATATCTAAATTGAATAGCTTATTATATTATATTATATTGTAATAAAAGATCTCTTGTAACAGATTAAATTGGATTTTACACGGGTTTGCCCTCGGAACAATACAAAAATGAGCCTGTTATTAACCAGATATCTTCAACGAGCTCTGTCTCACTATCTGAAATAATCAATAAACACATTAAGTTAATATATTTTTTAAAAGGTAGATCTGTTGTAAGTAACATTTTTTATGTTTCTGATTGAACACGGATTTTAGATTTTCTGTTTTCAGTTATTAAAAAAAAAAAAAAAAAAAGAAGTCTTATTCTTTCTCCAAGAATCACGGAGATTGTAGATGTGTGCGTAAGTCTGGCCAAGATCGGTCAATGCGATTGGTTCGAATTCCGTGAGACTCATGTAAACGGGACTTAACTCGGCGATTTTCAATGACGTATATATTTTAATATACTTTTTAATATTTTTTAGTTTGCGCAAAGACGAAAAATGATAAAACGATATTTTTTTTAAATCTTAAATTAATTTCTCTATCAAAACCTCCCGCACAACTTTTTTAAAAAGTCGACCTTAGATGCAAGATCGGACTGTGAAAATACCAGCCAATATCGTTCTTTTGGAAATATTTGGTCTTCACATTTTTCGTGCTTTGTTACATACACACACACACACACACACACAAATAAAAATAATATCGTTTTTATCTAATCTTAAGAAACGAAAGAAAACGATGAGAAATCGTTGACAAAAAATCCACAGAAAGAGACAGAAATAGTCACAATATATCAACTCCAATATACAATAAAGTTCACGGTATTTAATTATATTTTATTATGTAAATGCAAAAATATATATATTTTTTTAACCGAAGCACAAAAACCGAGGAATACTTTTTTCCCTTTTTTTTTTTTAAATCTTTATAAAGTTTTCGAATGTGCAGTCTCTTTCTTGTGTCTCCGTGTAAATTTTAATTACTCACTTTCTAGCAGTTAAGATTTCTTAAGACGATGTTGACGCAGAGAAGAAGAATTTCGGAGCATATCCTCCTAGTTGGGACGTGATGCGGGTCTATCGATTGCGTCTACAATCGTCTAAAGAAAATTCGATTAGAATTGCTGTGTGTCCTGTGCTGAGTTTCGAGCAAGCGAGACGCCACACGCTTCGCGAGCGATGTGAAAAAAAAACTTACGTACCTCGCGGAAGAAAGGTCAAAGCGACTGTGTGGTCGTCGAAGCGATGCGATTATCTCGGCCGCTTCGAAGAAACCCGGAGTCGTCGACGAGCCAGGCGACGTGTATAACCCCGCACACGGAAAATCCAACGCACACCCGGAGCGGTCGTTGCGCGTAGAGTTTCGATCTCGAGGAACCCGAGAGAGATGATCAAGCGAAGAACGTGCGTTGCGTGCGATCGGAACGATCCGCAATCGTCATGATGAATGTTGTAATACAGCAACGAACGACCGCACGAGCGACACCGCCATGTTTGAAACGCAGCGACACTTCAGCGCCTTAATAATTCTCTTCGTAACGTCGATCAAGCGTCAATGGCATTCCGTGGCGTCGCGTTGTTCCGCGGAAACACAAGCGCGCGGGTTTACCCCCCGATTGCACCTCACATCATCTCGCGAGCTCACCGGTGTTTGTTGTGACATGTGCACACGATGATTTATTTCGGAGGGGGAGAGAGGGGGGAGGGAGGGTAAAGGAGGGAGGGTTCCTATCCACGTGCACTTTCACTCTGTTGTACTGTCAACATTCGAGAATATATCACATGTCAACATCGTGTGACGTTTCCCTCTTGCCCTTCATTTCCGCGCCCCCGGCCGATCATTTAAACTTAAAGGCTGGTTTAAGCGCGGAGGCTTTTGTTTAAGCGGGGCGCGTCGCCTCTGCAATGTAAATTGTCTCTTACATTCCGCACATACATATATACATACATACGTGCGTAATAATGTTCAGCTAGGAATTCCGTTCGGTCGTCACCTGACGGCACCAGAGAGAGAGAGAAGAGACTGAGAGCGGCCGTGGCTCCAGTTTATAGCTGTTGTCGTTTTTCCGTTCGCCAGCGCTACGTTCACGATGGAGCACATCGGCAACACCATTGTCGACGAATCCGCCGCTCCGTGCACACTGCACATACATCGGCTATGTAGTTGGCGATGTGCTCCACCGTGAAAGCAGCGCTGGCGAACGGAGCGTAATGGCAATAACAGCTTAATCGATGGTCGTGTGGCCGTTCTCGGTCCTTCTCTCTGGTTCGACACAACAATCGGTCTATCTTTTTGTAGATTATTATTTACATACGTATGTATATATAGTTAAAAAGATCACAGAGAAATTGCATCGCGACGAGCGATTCTTTCGGAATCGTTTGGTTTAGGTGCAATCGCACGTGCCGAGATGATTGACAATTCAGCATCGAGATCAATAATAAAACGTTATAGCCTGCTGGCTCTCGTTGTTTCTAACCTTTAGTCGGTTGCTCTTCGAAAAAAAAAAACGCATTTCGTTAAGCCTTTTTTCGTGACAAGTTTTTTTTTTGTCTCTGTTACGAGATAAATACAGATTCATTATCAGTCGTTTTACGCTTAATCACGCGACCAGTCGTTGAAAAACTCACCGCAAGTTCCTCAAGAATAACACTTGTTCCAGTTTTCCGACAACGATTTTTAATCTCGAACGATGTTCGAATGGGCATACGATGGTGTAAATACCTCAATACCGCGCAACGTCGGTCCGGAATGTGCGAATTACTTGTCAATAAAGCGAAGGATAATTGAAACCCTGCTGATATCGGTGTTCGTCACGTCATGCATCTTGTGGGGTCTGAAGAGAGTGACATTGCCGAAAAATCTGACCTTCGTCGGTCATGGTCACGACCGCGTGGGCAGGCGAGTCTTGTTAATCGCGATGTCACTGGTCCTGGGTATGGAGATCGGTTTTAAATTCACCAGCAGGACTGTCATTTATCTTTTAAATCCATGTCACATTACAACCGCATTGCAAGTAAGTTTTGTGATTTGAATGCAAATTTTTTTAAGACAAATTACAATGACTCGTTCTTTTGGATGTTAAATTCTGTGTTTTGCGTCCTGTTGTAGTTGTATTTACTAGCTGCGGATCCTAGTCCAACTGTTACTGCTATCTTTAGGATACATTTAAATCTGCTGAATGGACCAGTATTAGCTTATCTATTTCCAGAAACAGAATCTCGAATTGTAAGTACATATGATAGAGTAAATATTAAACAGTAAGATAAAAAAATAAGTAAACTCGTCTTTCAGATATTTGCGGACAGGGCGATGTATTATATTCAGCACGGTTTAATGTTAGTAATACCATACTACTTGTTGAGGATTGGAGGTGTGTATACTTGAAACATCTGAAATTGTTATATTTCCATATTCTGACTTTAAAAGTTTTAAAAGTACAGTAATTCCAAGTACAGAATACAATACATTTTTATTTTTACACTAGGTGTATATAATATAGAACCATTGTCTGACATGAGCTGGTCGGTTCTGAGTTATGGCCTCAATGCAGGATATCACTTTTGGATTCTTCAGTGTGTTGCCTTGGTCAGTAAGCTGAATTATGTATCCAGCTGCAATACTTAACTTTTAAAAATTATATTTGGAATGTTTCTTTTTTTTTTCTGTGTGCAGCCTATACAAGTGAATCTTAGTCACATGTTGTGCGCAGCTGTGCTGGATCCCTTTGAAGGTCAAAATTATCGAATATGGGCAACCATCCACCAAGCGATATTGTGCCCCTTTTTGTGCAAACTGTTCTGTTACGGATCCAACTTCTTCTTAACCAAGTTCCCGCTAACTAGGGTTAAGCCGGCGCTAGAATGCACAATTCCAAAAAAGAAATGTACATACGAGCAAAGCGAGAGGTCGCACGAAGGTTCCAACACCTCGGGAAACGGCCATACACATTTTGACTAATCCGGTAGAGAAAACCATAATGTCAAATGTATATTTGATTTTATTACGTGAGTATATGATATCTATACATTCTTTTCTGAAAACTTGAGCATTTATAATGGTATCTGTTATACGTTATATCTTTGTGAACACAAAAAAGGGGACAATAGGAACTAAACTTCTTAACAAGTTTTATAACTAATCGTACACAATTGATACATGAATAATGATAAACACGATTTACGAATCGTTTTATCTGAACAAAACTTACGCGCTCACAGACACAATAAATATCAAAGAGAGACAACTTGGTGCAATTTTACAATTGTGCCGGTTTTAATTTTATTAGTCCACGACATCGATCGTGAGAAATAGTCTATTTGAAATATAAATTTCTATTCAAAAGCTTGTTATATGGCGCTGTGCATAGAATTAAGAAACTCATGATAGTGTGTGAGGCTTAAGCTGACGTCCACTAAAAACAATGGCTGATTACTTACAGTCATAACTAACTTGCGTTACCTCTTATACTAGTTAACAACAATCGCGTTAGAGACAAACAGTACACATTATGCATTCTTATGATTCTTTTCTATTCTTATACAGAAGAAATGAAGATATTCAAATGACGAAACTGCAATGTATATAACTAGAAATTAATTAGATACCGCTCTCTGTTTGCAAAACTGATGACATGTATGAAAATATTTGTACGTGACTTTTTTTGTTATACGAATTTTTAGACTTCATTTTTTAATTTAAGGAACTTAGAGAATTTATTTTGTATATCTTTAATATCTCGATAGATATTTTGATTTTTCAAAAAGTCATATTTAAAATCTCAGGTTTCATACGTATAAACAAACTTTTATACGTTAGTCAGTTTTGTGAACATTGTCACGGATTATAAGATATATAACGGCCTATGTTTATTACTCATAAAATTAATAAAGATAAAGGTCTATATTTTCATTAAGCTGCCATTAGAAAAAGACTCGTGTTTCTCGTTAAAACAATCTAATACGTAGAAGCGATTGATATTACTCATACCAATGATAATAATTATAAAACCGACATCCGCAGTTATTTATTTATAATCACGGATGTCTATCTCTTGGAATAAACACGCGACTACTCTCTCTAAAATGTTGAAATAAATACATCAATTTTCAATCTTAAATAATTTAAATATATTAAATTATATTAAGCACATATATTCACAAATTGGATAATCCTGATTTTTTTGCGGGAGATTGGTTCAGTGCTTTTGCATCAGAAGTATGAAAAAAATTGTCTTTGACACGATATCACAAGAAATGCTATTGCTACACCTATACACGGTGTTGTTTTTATTCAACTGGCCTAAAATAATAAGTTTTTGACACAACAAAAACAAACAAAAAACTGTTTTATATTCCAAAAAAAAGATCAACGCTTAGATTAACGTGATTCATTGTAGTGTTACACAATGTGCATTTTGTAAAATAGAAACTTTAAGTGCATATAGAAAACTAATATTATATCATCCAAGATAATGAATTTTCCATTTGGTAGCTACAAACTAGTCAAGCAAGGAGTTTTTTACTACTGACAATGTGATTGAAAGTGTGCTTACGTATGTGTATGTGTGTACCTGGAATGATATACAGAATAGAATATGTTCTGCAACTTCACTAAAAAATTAATAAACAGCTGATCGCTCTCTCCTCGTTTTACTATCATAAAAAAAGAAATAGAATAATGGTGATATTTCTTCCGTTTTTTATTTTGTGTGATAAGTGTATATATAAACATTCCGTGTTTTACTGTAAATTTTTGTTTCGTTTTTTTAACATATATTTTATGTATACATATATATTAAAATAATTTTATTTTTTAATTTTTGTTTTAAGTTTTACGTGCAATCGTAAGATTTATTTATTTAGACATATTGTTTACATGCAGACAGCTCTCTCCACTTTTAATTTTTATTTCATTTTTACAAATAATCGTTTAAATCGTATTTAATATACAATTATAAAATATTATAAACACAACAGTAAAGTGAGAAAAGTTGTGATGTATAGTGTGGTGATATATATTTGGATATGTACATACATATATTTTTTAGTATCGCACGTTTTATTTGATCTTATATATACATATATATGTTTATGAGTTATAAATGTATTTTCATAGTATTGTTACGCCGATTATTTATATTTACAACCGTCAATAGTATTCTTTTAAAATCCAGAACTATATGTATGTTTGTGTCTGTTATTAAAAAATAAATTTTAATGCCTCTCTCTCTCCTGCTATCATACGTAGGCACAGTCGTATAGTATAAGTCTAAGAGTTAAATAATATTTTTTTAATGCGCGATAACGTAAGTTTTTTGTTGTTTTTTTTGCAGTTTCGTTGTTTGTATAATTCGTACCGCTTCGAAAGTATACGATCAGCTTATATACGATGTAGATTATACACATGTACATTCAGTGAACTCGAGTTGTTGAATAACATTCCCTTATTGAATAAATTTTTTTCCGTCAGGTTTAGCCTCATTTATAGTTTACCGATAGTATTGTATGGAATGTCTGGCTTGTGCAATATATACGTCGTAACATGTAAATCGTGCACTGTTTCATGTATCACACGTACAAAGACAACAACAACGCCTTCACATTTGTCAGAATCTCGTGTTACTCAATATTTTCTGCCATATTGAGTGTTTCTGAAATGTGCGTAGCAAATGCGAAGGTGTTAATGTCGGTCACTGTACTTCGCGCGCTGCCTTTATACATATTGTACAAATTAGAGATTTCTTCTTACTAGAACGAACGATTTGTAAATAATGAGATCGAGTAAGTAAATCAACGCTCTGACACTTGCATACTGCACTTTACATTTCTCAAGCTGAATTACTTGTATTCGAATAAAAAAAAAAAAAAAAAAAACACAAAAAAAAAGATTTTGTGCAGAAGACTCGAAAAGTTTATATCATGATTTAATAATTCTCAAGTTTTTCTCTTACGTTTTCGGGGAGCTTCGTAAGAATTTGTGCAATAAGAACGTAATTGCAATAACATTTTTCTTGTCACGATATGATATTATCTCTTCGCCAACGTAATTCTTATCCTGGTCTAGAGAATAGTAAGGTATTGAGTAATAATGTTCGCACTTTGGTCTTTTTTGTGTATTCAGGAAAGATTTCTTCGCGCTCGATTAGACTCGAGCAGGTGCAAAAGGTGTTTTAACATTATTTTCAATACGTACTTAACATTACTTACTAATTTTAGTATACATTATTTATAAGAGGACAAATGTTATTAATTTTAATTTTGGTGCCATAATGATAATTTTATTCAAGAGACCGCCATACTCAATTATTCGGATATTTGAAACAGGTACGTTGTTACCGTCACTTAGCGTTCGAATTGTGAGTACATTGTAAAATTTTGAATAAAATAAAAGAGAGTCGTCCAAATATGGTTAAACCTCTCATCTTTGACATACCAATAGAATGATCGATTATTCACAAGAACAAAAAATGCATATACATAATGAGATATATCTGAAGACGTTAAATAAAGGTTGTGACTTTACACAGGACAAATACGTACATAGTACATGTACATACATACGTATGAAATAAAGTTTATTTCCCAAATATTTATAATCACTATGTACACGATTCTGTACAAAAGTTTAGAAAAACTAATTCACACGAACACTACAGCAAAAAACGCAATCATCATAATAAATATGTACATTTATAAATAATCATCTTTACTCCGATCTAATTCGCCATCTCTAATTGTCGGTTTTCAATCTTAAAAACAGCATTTTTTATTTATAAATAGATTTTTAACAGATTGTAATATACAATCTCTCGTATTTATATGTATATATATATATATATATATTTGCAATCAACGTAAAAATTCACTAATGAAAACGATAGCTTTTTGAATTTTTATGCAGTGTATTCTTTGTGCACTTATTTATCCACAATAGTGGTTTAAAACATATAAATAAATATATATACATATATATGTGTGTGTAAATTTATTACACATATATACGAGATATTAAAATGATATTGGTATTTAACCGGCAATGTAGAGCCTAAGTATACCGATGACTTAGAGTTTAAACGAGATCATACTGTGACGCGACATGTAATGTTTAAAATACAAAGATAAACAATACATTGCTTTGGAGCAATGTTTTTAATAATTATTAACTGCTTTCTTTCTCTCCGCATATCTCTCTCAAAGAGAAAGTGTTAGTAAAATATTATTACGTGCGTTTTTGTAAATATTCCGTATTTATTTGACGAACAAACAATGGAACTGCTAGTCTAGTTTTTTGTTGTTGTTTAGGACGAATAAGTTTTAGCAATTTTTAGTGTGCCTACTGAATGAGGCCTTGACAGAACTTGTTATTTGATTTTTTTTTTTTTTTTTTTTTTATATTGTATAATTGTTTTCGCGATTTCTTTGTTCTTGTGTACAAAAAATAATGTCGTTACTAAATGAACACATTAAGTGAGACCACCCTGTATACTATATTATGTGACGAATTATTTTCTAAAAGCCATTTTTTGGTTTAGTGTTGTAATATAAACAGAAAATAATATAATTAGTCGTAAAACTTCTATATATTAGATCTTTGTACACACAATTGTAATAAATTAGAAAGATAGAGGCAAGTGTTGTAAGCTTTATAATAAAAGCAAACATATTTGATCGTGCTGCTTTCGCTAACAATATTCACAATATATAAAAAACAAACATGAGCATTCTTTGGAAGAATATATATATATATATATAAACGTTCATTTTCGTGTTTCTAATATGTTCTTAACAATAAACAAATTACAACGCAATGTCCTGAGCTCAATACGCAAATATGTTACAAGAGAAAGTGGATTAAAAAAAAACAGGAAGTCAAATTGTTAAATTATTTTACCTAAAATATCGCGCGTGTTTGATATATATAAAAAAATTATAACAGATAATAAATAATACTGCACGGAAATATATATTAAAGGTATGTGACAAACATTACTATATTCGACATCATACGATGTGGCGTTGCGTCTTCCAACAAAATAATAAAAATTAATAAAAAAGAAATATTTTTCACGTACTATTACTTAAAACTAATATCACGTAAAACCTTCATACGTGCAGTTACATTAATAAAAATAGATCAATTTGAACTGAGGGAAAAAAAAAAAAAAAAAACGATACGTATATATCGGATGATAAAGTTTATCGGTTTAAAAAAAATGCCTATTATTTACAATATATTATTGACCAAGTAATCTAGCAGGCACACATTTCTCTGTAAAGAATATTGTACAATTTGCCGCCGTGTGCTCGCTCTACTTAAACGTAGACAATATCGGTACAGTGCACAGAAAACTTGGCATTAAGAATGCATTGTACAGCCTCAAATGAGCTCTTTTGAGGATATGTGTTTTTTTTTTTCAAACGTAATGTGTGTTAGCCATCCAATGGTGGTCCTAAGTACACCATGGACACCTCGGTATTTCCATAAACAGCAGATACCGATGGATATAATCTCTTATCTGGTAATCCTGTTCATCAAAGTAGCGATTGTAACACAATTGCTTGTATATTTTTAAATATTATCTTAAAATGTTTCTCTGCAAAAGTCTAATTAAACGCTAGATAAAACGTGAAAATAAAAAGTCATACCTCTGAAAGCTACGCCCAGAAATTCATAATTCTTCTCGAAAGACAATGTATTATCATCACAATCTAAAATTACTCTAATTCTCTCCCCAACCTGTAAATAACAGTTGTGACAGTTTTTAACAGATGGTTAAAAACAGATCTTCATTTTTTTTTTTTTTTTTTTTTTTTTAATGCCAGAATTGATATGATTCATGATTTTTGTAGATACACGTAAAAAAATTTTCATACCTGATATTTTGGAGCATTGTTAAGTAAAGGATAATTTCCCTGCGCATCTCCGTTATGCAACAAATGATTATCTACAAGATTCCAGCCCCAGGAATGTTCATCGGAGCCTAGTAAAGCTACATATCCATGGCACAAGAGAGGTGCTTCCTTAGTTGCTATTCCTATTACCGCTACTGTTCCTAAAGGTCCTTCCCAAATAACTTCCCAAGCGTGACGTCCGTGTCTGAATCCTATCTTACCTCTACACGCATCTGTACTCTGTGCTACAGGATTTCTGCAATGATGCAATAACTGTGCAAGACATTTTGGATATTGCACTTCTCAGATTACTTCATGCTTCTTGTGTGTTGTATTGTTATAATTGAAAATGATATTGATGAAGATTTTATATTTATATATATATAAAAACATATTGACAAATATATATTGTTAAATGCGAGAAACAGAATGCACAAACAGCAATCAAAGAAGATTGTGTGGCGAGATAGCGTCGCCGTACCAACCTGTGCAACGTGAATCCGTTGGGTTTAATATAAATATTTCGCGAGCAGTCGTTTGGATTCCACGCGTGATAAAACGCACGCAGTTTAGACTTGTACGTAGGCACCGACGACAACAAATCGGAACTGAGCGCTTCCTGCGCCAATTTTCTTATACAGTGCATTCGCCACACGTCGTTGTTCTCGTCGTTTAGAAACCGGTACCACCGCTTGCACACTAGCGAGCAGTTTCTCAGCGTGTGCAGGTCCAGATACGAGAATATCACTTCTAAAACATGATCGGACGCTCGAAGTGCTATATCGTCCATTTTGCCGGGTCTGTTTTAGGAGAGTAGCAAAACATATGCGACACAGAAACACCGTTCGCGTGCGTCGCGGACTACGCGCATGTTAGACAATTTGTGCGATCTCGCCAACCCAAATATATCTTAGGAACGATTTACAATCATTTTCGCACGAATTTACTTGATCGGTAGTCATCAATTTGACAATAGCTCCGAGTTTATTACTTCAAAGAAAAAGTTACAAAGTATTCCGCCGCGGAAAAAAAAATCTCTGACAGCGGCAAGATAATCAGATTGACCTGTCATGTCTTCTGATATAAAAACGAGAATTTCGCAAGAATTACAGCGGAAATCAGTCTGCGCGTTTGTAAATTTTGTAAAAGCGAACTGTGAAAATTGAGCAGATTTTAAATTTTGTGATAAAAGCAAATACGGAGTTTTGATCGCGACGAACGCATTACTTTTCTTCGTGACGTTCGGTGACATTCGCGATAACACGCTTTATTCAAGATTTTCGGTTTAGATAACGCATGCGGTAGAGTTTGCATAGTTTATTTAAAGCGCCGGCAAAAGAACAACACGTACCATCTAGCGGTAGAAGTTGAAATTATTAAAAATTTTTTTTGGATCGAAAGTGAGGTTAGGCTGAAACGTTTGGCGGGAAAAATCGTACGTACCTGTCACGTATTTTTGTTTCAACTGAAAATCCTGTAAATATTGGAGAAAAATCATATTCTAAACACATTTGAATTAAAACGCAAAGAGTATGGAATATACACTAAATGATGCTTACGAGACGTTAAAGGACAAGAGAGCGGAACTGGAAAAAGATCTAGAGGAGCTAATACACAAGATATCGAATAATGAAGTTCTTACTATAAATTCGTCAAGTTCAGGAGATGATGTTAGGTTGAGGCAAGACCAATTGGAACAGAATCTGTTGAAAGAAATCCAACAGATGCAACCTGAGAATTATCCAATTCCTAGGACGTCTGATTTACGCACTGAGGTGATGAAAGAAATAGAAGAAGAAATTCACAACATGCAAGGGCTTTATGTCAGTTTAGAAGAAAGGCTTTCTGATGTTCAAGAAAATATAACGTAGTAAGTACAACAAGAATTCAACTGTAGAGAACACGTTATTCACGCATTACGTTTATGTTACAGCTTAAAAAATAAAAAGAGCGCGTTAGAAAAAATGAAAAAAACTTATCTGGACACTAAGAAGACATTTGCAAATAAAACATACGAGAATGAACTTATCTTAACTAAACATATATTTCAAGATGTGAAGAATGATTTAGTACGTGTGAAATTTATCTATCACACACTAATAGTTTATTTATACAAAAGTGACCAAACAAATTACATTTTTATGAATTTTTTTTGTAGTACACGGTTGTTGATACACTTTTTCCTGACAATGAAGGTTTCAAGGATTTATTAGCAGTGAGTATTTTCATAAATTATACACATTTTACTAAACTATAAATTTTAATAACAACTAAGACTGTTTCCAGACATTAACTAGTGCTTATCAGAAAGGTGGAGATAATGCTTATGTGGATGTTACACCAAACACTTTAGATTATGTGATGTTTCTACTAGAAGCCGATATAGTACAGTATCACCGTAATGACAAGACTAAAATTAAACTGACCGAATTATTATGAATGTCCGAAAAAATATTTAAAATGGTTCAAAATAAATTAATAGACACAACAATTATTGACAAGTTCTTTGTTCAGTCTTAACAACAATTTAAAGTTTCAATAAAAAAAGTATGACAAGTACAAAATAAAAAATATATTGATTAAAATATTATAATTACTATAGTTTTGTACAGTCTCGTTATAATTATGAAAACAATACTTTTAATATATTTATATTTTTTTAGATAAAAAAGCTGATTTATATCACCATGTGTGATAATCGGAAAGTCATACATTATTGCTTTAATATTGTGCAATAAACATTTTTTACCAAAGAAAAGGAGATCTCTCTCTTAATATTCTAACGCCATAGTGTTGCCATTCAATACGTGCAATCCATAGTTCTTGAGCTGATTCTAAACAACTTAAAATTCCTGCTCCTTTCCAGGCTGTCATGCCAGGATCCATATCCTTTGGCTGTGTTATAATGTCCAGTTGTTCTGTAAGAAAGAAAAAGCAAGAAAAAATATAGGCTCTATTTTGTAGCTTGTTTCAAAGTCTTAGACATCACTTACCAGGCCTGTGCATATAAGGTGTCTGAAGAGATATTCGATTCCGAAGCCACATGCCAATACCCTTGAATTTCAATCCTGATCCAACGACTAGTATGCAACTGTACATTTTTCTTTTCAGATCGTCGTTAGCTGTTAAGGAAGTAAAATTATCTGTTTGTGTTCTCTTTATTAAGATCCCTCTAGTGTTTTGCACACATTTTTACACTCACAACATCGCTCGATACTCTGTAATATCGCCTGATCAAGACCCAATAACTGTTGCGGGATCGCAAAATCTCGATTAGCTTCTAAGTCACGATTTAATAAACTAGGTCCGGAATCACCGACCGGATCGACAACTTCATCTTCACCAGCAGCTGCAGGTGCAACTGCCGCCTCTTCTTGCATTTCCGACGAGTGATCTAGATTTTCTTTTATTCCACGTCTCTAAATTAGAGTTTTATATTTTTTACGACAATAATTTCTGTATAAAAGTGTTATCTTTATCAAAGTACTTGTGAACAAATACTTACACTTGTTTCTCTTAAATAATTTTCATCGTAAGGATCCTCTGGATCTCCCGAGGATCGTTTTTGAATATGAACGTTATGAGTTCCTGTGATCCTGAACAGTTCGGGTTGAAATAAGCTCAAAGGTGCTATTAAACATTCATCTCCTACCTATTTCAAATTACAGACAGATCAGCAATACAGAGAAAAATATGTCTTATATCTTAAACATGACTAAATGTACCTGCAAAGTATAAGTTTCTGTGTGCTTCTTTGGTTTTCTCACAACAAATGTTTTCTCTTGCGAACCACATACGTTTAAATCCACGTGACAAAAATCTATCTTTAGCTTGTCCAAGAGCAGCGCGTCCAATTTGTTGGCTGGGTCACACGATTTATAAGGAAATGCGGATTTTTGTAGGAGCCAGAAGAACGTTTGTGTGACGTCTGCGGCTCCATAGTCCATACGCACTCGTGTGTCCTTGTGAGAAATAGCATCCTCAACGCAGGACACCGATATCTTCTGAGCTCCAACATCTACTACACACGCGTAACCCAGGCCCGCTCCGAACATAGCGGCTACATGATCCTAACAATACGTAACAATGTTAATTATCATCACAGATATATAGGACTATACTTTGGAAAAAGTATTAAAGATACAAACTAACTTGTAATAAAATACAGCGACCAAAGCCGATTCCTTCCAACAACAGCGTAGTCAATTCTTTTAAATAAGGTCGATGATAAATATCAGGTATAACAAGTACCGCGCGATAATGCTTCAAGTCTCTGAGAGGAATGTCCAGTTTAACAGTCAGCACATATTCCCAAATCGTTTTTAGATCCGCCATGACAGCAGTTAGACTACCACCTGGACCTGAATGAATATTAAGTTCGCCTCTCCTGTACGGAAAATGGATATTAAAGTTGGATTCTTCTTCCAGATCCAATGACAGAATATCGTCACCGACGATCACATCTAAATCGGATTTTGTGCATGTCACATTGCCAGGAGAGGAGAATTCTGGAGTGGATCTGCGATTAAAGGCTGCTATCTGTTGAGGTGGAGTTGCATATCTTCTGCTTCCATCAGATTGTAAACAAGATTGCAAAGTATGTGATACTTGCAGCCTTGATTCTTCCATTGCCTGTGTTAGCTCTTTTGTCTACCAAAGACAATTAGAATAAGTAGAATATAACGATAGCAATATTGTCACATTTATTTATTTATACTTACTAGTGTCACAGCTGGAGGTAAGAAACTATCTTTGTATTTTGTTCCTCCTGGTAAAAGTCTCCTTGCTATGGCATGTAACAACGTAATAGGCTTCAAGTCGGAAGCACGGCCCATGCGAAGATACATGGAGCCGGGGTGAATGACAATGACCATTTGCGCTTGTATTTGCTAAATCAATAGAAGCATCAATTAAATAATAAACGGAGAAAAATTTAAATATTGCAATAAAAATAAATTTCACGAATATTATAAATAAGATAAATCATATTTTTGCGTATGCGTTTAAAAAGAAAAAAAATTAACATAAAAAAAGAATATAAAAATTAATTACTTCTGTTTCTTGATAAACCGGCATTTTTGTTGTGCATTTGATATTATACTAATTCATTAAAATCTCTTTTTTTTTCGCAGCACATTTATTTCTCTCTACAGACACGTCTTTTTGTTTGAGACACAACGTCGACATAATGTCTCTTCTTCTATTTTAATTTCTCGCGAAACACTTAGTCAATGATATCTCATGTCATTATCAAAATTCTTTTGACAATCTTTATTTACAATGTTCGTGCAATCATTTTTTATTACAGTAGATAGAGCTAAAAGCTATAGATATATGAGGTTACGTTTTCCATTGTTTACATCCAGAAATGTGACAGAAAAATAAGCCACGAAGTATATCGATGAGAGAAGTCCGTACTACCACAGAGAGAGAAGATTGAGAACGGTCAGGACCATACGAAAGACTGTAGCTTTTCCGTCCTGTAAGTCAGCGCTAAATCCATGGGTGGTGCGTGATAGTAACTACAACCATGTACCACGAGCGACTCGACGGTGCGTGTCTGTGTCCAAACGTGGACATGGTTTTATTCCGCGCTATGTCCACAGCGTGCGGTTCTATTCTGTTCACATTCTGAAAGGTTCACACTTTGACCGGTTAGAGGTTCACAACCTGAGTGGTTCATATCTAGCAACGACCGTTTTCATCATCTCCGATTAACGTAATTGGCAATTAAGTGTCAGTTGTGATTGGTCCATTCTGCTATACGATTTTAATGCGACTGGCACTTTCAATGGAATAATCGGCCGATTAAGTTAATGGGAAATGGTGGAAACGGGCGTAAAGTCGGTTGGGTTCACATAGGCCTGGTTTATACGGGCAATAACTATTAACTTATGTTGGAACCGATAGAGTTTAACTATAGGATTTCAATACTTCTGTTTATACGCATTCGGCAATTTTGTATGAAACAGAAGCATTGAAATTCTATAGTTAAACTCTACCGGTTCCGGCATAAGTTAACAATTATTGCTCGCATAAACCAGGCTATAGTGATGGGTCAGGTTCATATACTGACCGGTTAGGTTCACATCTTGACTGGTTAGTTTTACATTCTGACCGGTTAGATTGATATTTCGTTCAGATAGGTTCATATTGAGTCGGTTAGCTTCACTTTCTGATCGGATAGAGTCACATTTTTATCGGTAAGGGGTTCACATAGAAAGTATTGGTCAGTTTCATATCTTGACTGGTTAGGTTCGTATTTAAATCGGTTACGAACATTATAATGTTAAGACATTAACAATGGCTGTTTGAAACAAAACACTGCTGATGATGTGTATGTAAAAGTGTGTTACTTTATTTGAGAAAACTAATATATAACTATATATAACTATATAATATATAACTATATATAACTATATATTCGGTCATGAGAGCCGTTCGCTAGGTGTTGTACGGAAATTATACGTGTATATATATACATATATACGTGTTCACGTGTAAATTTTTACACGTGAAATTCGAATTGTAATAACAATTCTAAAATTCATATAGGATGCTAGAATTGTTATTACAATTCGAATTTTACGTGTAAAAATTTACACGTGAACACGTATATATGTATATATATACACGTATAATTTCCGCACAACACCTAGCGAACGGCTCTCATGACCGAATATATATATTTATTAGTTTGGAAACTTCGGAGCCTCTTAAAAGATTCTTTAATTTATTAATTGTCTAATATATAACGTTTTCGGTCTTCGAATTAGGCCTTTTTCAATATAAGTAAACAAAATAGTGGTGTTTATCACATACGTGTGGACATAGTTAAAAAGTTCTTGAATCAAACTTGACACAACTTCACATAATTACTCTCAGCGAGTTACGAAGTAAGTGGATCATCAGCAGTGTTTTGCTTCAAACAGCCATTGTTAATGTCTTAACATTATTTAATTTTTTTAAAAATTTGAAGCTAACTACACCCATCGTCATTTATGAACATTATGTTGCCCCTACAGGGCAGAAAAGCGATTACACATTCTCTCTTACGAGCCTAGCCGCTCTCATTGTCAGTCTTCTCTCTGGTATCGCATGTGTGTTTTTGAACGCCGCGTGACGTGCGCGCGGTTTTGTTTACGCTGCGCGCGCATCGATTCGATACTTCGATTCTCGAAAGTCTCGTACTTCGATCTACTCGAGCGGCGCGCGGGCAGTCTTCACTACCGGCGCGACGCGAATAGAATTCGGTTCGAATTGTTCCGCATTGTTCGCGATTTTCGTCGTTCCGCGCGCGCAAATATCTGTGATACGCGTGTGTTCGCAAGTGTTCGCAGCGATACGTAAAATTAGCATCGCGCGCTCGCCGGTAACCGTTAATTTAGCACGCCGAAATGTCGTTCGCGTTCCCGCAAGAAGCGCCCACGCAAAATGGTCGACGCGCGACAAGAATTTCGCTCGAATTGTCGCATTTTTCGCGATTATTGTCGCGTCTCGCGTGTGTCGTTGAGTGTCGGTTGCGGTGAAATCGGGTCGTTCCCGCTTTCGCGCGCGTTGGCGGCGTAACTACGTAATTAGTAGAGTGAGCGAGGGATCGTAGATCGTGTTCGAAAAACAAAATACAAGGAACAATGTGAAAAGAAAAAAAAACAGACTTTATGCAACATGTGCGACAATGCGACTGGGAAAAGAATACGGGTGAGAACGAGCAAAGCCGCAGCATCCGATCTCCGGACATCTCCGTGCTAGATGCGGCTAGGCTAAAGGGGTGCAATTAGAGTGAGTACCCTATCTGTTTAGATCGCAATATACGCAATTTTTGCTTTTGTTAATAATATACAAACGCTACATGGTTTGCTTATACATTTTTTCTACGGGTGTGTAAAATTCCACGAATGTGAATATCATCGCGAGCTGCCGCGCGCGTCGCGTCGATAGATTTCGAGAATCGCAATATCGCGCGATTCGATATATTCAGATCGACGCGAGATTGGCGCGACCGAACGTGCGAATAAAACTTGAATTGTTCGAATTGTTTCTTGGTTTTCGCGATTATCGCTCGCGCGCGAATAGCAGTAGCGCGTGTATGTCGCAAAATGACGGTTATTTGCGGTAACTAGCATTCCGCACTCTCGCTGATAATTGACGAAATAAAATCGTATATCGTGACGAGAGCGAGACGCGCGCGAGCGCCAACAAAATGGCCGCGATCGACCATCGAGCGCTTAGTAAATGTTTTGTGCTTGCTGCCTGTGATTGCACCTGTGTATTTGTCATTAACAAATTGCGAACATAATATATTTTACTCAACGGGGACTGATTTGGTGAAGATAATTACATTCGTACCGATAGAAATGTGTTCGATTCGAAGATCTTACCGTGTATTCTCTCTAGATGGCGGCACATTTATTAAATTGCGCAAAAAAATCGTATAACAAAAGAATATTATTTATTGGAATATTGAAACGCGAGACGAAAAAATATACGCGTCCGATTTTGATGTTTTTTTTTTTTATTATTTTAAGCTTACATATGTAGAATAATATTATACATTGTTTTATATATTTTAATGTTGTGTTAAAATAATATATACGCGCGCGCGTTATTACGCGTATAAACAAATTAACGAAGTATATTAAAATATATTTTATTTTCATAATTTTTAAAAGTTTGTTTTTTATTCTGTTTGTACGATAATGTTGTAAGTAAAAATATCGACGATCTTAAATTAAAAAAAGAAGGAAATACGGTCAAGTTTACTTGTAAAAAAACACACGGTTTAACAAATATTTTTACTGTGCTTCAAAAACTGCGTTTCTCTTCTTTAAAAAAAAAAAAAAAAAAGATCAATATGCGACGTGCGTCGTCGAGTGTGAGTCAGATTTCCAGGGACTCCTATTGGGAGTGCATTTGTTTGACTGCAAATACATACGTTCACGCATACGCGCGCATTACGAACGTTGCGCATATACGACGCATAACTCACGCTTATTCCAGCACAAAGGCGGAGCGCGCCGCGTTAAAGCGCTACGAGATGCGCGTCGTGAGCGGTCGAACGTGTCATATGTGCGCACCGCAAAGTGAGCAGCTTGGCACTTGCACTTGCAGGCTTTAGGCTTGAATAAGGGGAGGAGCCTCGTGCATTGCCTCGCGCGCAATTATCCCCATTCTTCTTGCGCGGCTTCCATTCCTGCAGCACGTTCTCTCTTTCTCTCTCTCTCTTTCTCCTTCTTTCTCTTTCTCTCTTTCTTTCTCTTTCGTCCCCCGCGTACCCTGTCTATCGCGTATATCGGGGGTCCGGCCTGCACGACGCCATCTTGGCATCCTCGCGTGCGCGTTTTCTCGGCTCTTTTTTCAAAGCCTTTTCCAGCAAAGCCCGCACTTTCGTCGGGGGTCGCCAGGGTCGGCCGATATGTATCGGCATCTTCGGCGAACATCGAAGGGGTGTTGCTCGAGATGGCTCTCGAACGCTCGGATGACTCTTCTGTGTTTTCGTAATTATATAGTTCAGACTTGAGAAGTTCTGTTTTCCGATACTACACGAGAGAGAGAACGAGAGTTTGTTCCAAAACGATTTCTAATCTCACAAACATTTCCGCTGCGTTATCTCCACAGGTGACGGTCATTTGCTAAGTTTTCGAAAGTTTTTTTTTATCTCGCGATATGTTAAGTTGCTCGAAATATTCTTCACTTGGAAAATACATGTGCATTTCGCCGTGCCCGCGCCGTTTACATTTTCCGCGAACGTCGCGCGTTCGTGAATTTTTAGAGATATGATTTTCGCATATAGGCACGTGTACGAAGCGCATTTGCATCGATATCGCACGAAGGTTAACACGTGCACTTCGACGCGAAAGATACAGGCTCGAGATAACGAATACGGGGGAATCGCACAAAAAATATATATCGCAATTTCGCCCGGGGGTAATTGCCGGTATTTATTGCGCTCGCGATAAATTATCGTCAACGTTATCTGTAGCCCCGAGACGGCAACTCGCATTGCGGTTCCGAATCGATGAACGCCGGGATATCAATACGGTAGAGACCGGCGGATTTACCGTTACGACACGTACTATCTGTCTCGTTTATTAAACGTTGTGTTGCGCAGAGAAAGGGCGAAAGAAACAGAAACGACAATAAAGTCCGCGTAAAAAAAAAAAAAAAAAACTCCTACTGCTGATATTGCGCGCTTCGTGAGCGGGATATTGTACCGCGTGTGTGTACCGGCTGATAAAAATTTCTCAACAGTGGGAGGATATGCAGTTGTTACGTTTGTATTACCCGGGGTTTTTATCGATATTCGAAAGAGGCATTTAAACGGGGGCTGTCAGTTATCGATACCGCGGATCGGCCCGGTCGACCGTGCATTATTAAGCATTTGTTAACTTTATATACTCCCGCGGCCACACGGTACACAGCCCGACCGGATATTATCGCGATTTAAGCACGCTGAATAAAAAAAAAAAAAAAAAGAAAAAAAAAACGCCAACCATCGCGCACATTTAAACGTTAAATTGCCGGTGTACATAGCGCGGGAATACGTGCGCGGGTTTCGCGCGCTGGAATTCTGCAGTTTAGACACCAGCTATCTTGATTCGCGATATGAAAAAAATGAACCTCTTTTATATATCGGCGGCAAAGCTAAATAAAGGGAGAAAGAGAGAGAGAGAGAGAGAGAGAGAGGAAACATACATGTCGCGACACAAAGTTTTCCAGATGCTAATCCGTTTCTCGCGCGCAACCTTCCAGCTCGTAAATTGCGGTCGCCGCGCGAGTTTGCGCCACATGCACGTGGTGTGTGTTCGAGTTCGTTTGGTAATCGGAGAAATACATGAAAAATGCGTTCCACATCGCGTTCCACGTCGGGCGTAAATCCTCCAAGTTGATAACGCGAATTATTGGAAAAAAAAATGCGTGTCGACGCGTTGCGCGCGTGCGCAACCGATTTATTTTCGCGTTTTGAAATCGCGTCGAAGATATCAGAAAGAAACGCGTTTAAGTTACTTCGAATCTTCTTCTTTTCGGTATAGAAATATCACGCTGCGACACACACGATCGTGTCTCGATACGATTCGCACTCGTTGTTGTTGTTTCACGTGGGCACGTACAATAATCGTTTCTATTACCGCGTGAACGCGGCAATGCCGCTTTTGTTACGTATGAGATTTTAACATGCACGCTCCGTGCACACGAAGAAACGTTACGTACGGACTTTCGTTCGAAAAGAATTGAACTACCGAGCGCAAAATTATTGGATAATAATAAGTTGTGTAATAAGTTTTTTCTGTATCTTATTTTTTTCTATATATTTCCTGTACGATCGCAACTGTTTACGCGGCTGGCATTAATACAAGTACATATAATTGTCGCTTCACAGTATGGCGGAGTGTAATTGGCCATCTCTTAATGGTAATTTACGAGATAAAGTAACAACTTGCCGACAAGTGCGGCAATAGGATAAATTACGTTACAACTTTACATCGCGTACTCGCCCCGGAGCACTCCGTTATTTCTCCGACGTTGCTTAGAAATTCTGAAAATTTCGTATCTTCGATACGTTCAAACATCATTTTTCCACGTCGTTTAAAGTACGTTACATAAGTCGTTCGATCGCAAGTGACCGGATACAGCGAGATAAGTTCGCGTCTTCTTTGCAAACGTTGTTTTAACCAATTTATTTTACTGTCTCTGTGCGAATGAAGGAAAAAATTTAGAAATGAAATTTGTAAATTATGTTCTTTAATTGCATTAAGAGCGTTTCGTGGAATGTCCTTAGTTTTCAGCTGCGAAAGGGGGCGGAAATGAACGATTTTAACGCAGCCGTAATCTTCATCAGAGACGAGAGAGCGCGCTGAAAAATTTTTCACACGATGCTTTTCTTACCGACACTTAATTCTAATTATCTCGTGCGGAGATACGCGCGTCATTACGGCGCATATGCTCTCGAAAATTACAGGATGTCATTGAAGCGCGATCCAAATTTGTGCGTCTTCGATATAAAAATTAAAGATGAAAAAAAAAAAAAAAAAACAAAGCGAAGAAAAGATACAAAACAAAGTTTTTCAAATGTCGCGTATTATTTATGTAAGCGCGGAAAGAAAAATCGCGAGTAGTGTGTCTATTGACACTACTCTCAGCGATGAATCCGCGATGAAAAATTAGATATGGGAGCGAATCTCCCAGACAATTACGGCAGTTTTCTTACGAAAGAAACGGAATGACTAAATATTTTC
Source organism: Pseudomyrmex gracilis (assembly GCF_002006095.1). Classification (NCBI taxonomy): domain Eukaryota; kingdom Metazoa; phylum Arthropoda; class Insecta; order Hymenoptera; family Formicidae; genus Pseudomyrmex; species Pseudomyrmex gracilis. Next base: position 424,771 of record NW_018020678.1, on the reverse strand, counting down.
AGGCTTACGTGATCATCATTTTTTCTTGGCGCGCGTGTTTTATTTTATGTAATGAAAATCTCGCGCGATTATTTCGAATGACTATTAAAATCGCTAGGAACCGTGTAATTACAAAAACATTTGCTTAAATCCATGGAAAAAAAAAAAGAACTACCAAGTGAAACTAAATTTCTCTACGATTACAGACGTGACTTTGTGTCTTACGTAAAAGCTCATATTTAATGCAAACACAATTTCTTTTTTACATAAAACATGTTGTAAAACATGTCGTTTCTTCGACAGTTCTCACAAAAATATTTTTAACACTTATCTTTAAAATTTTTCATGTCCTTCAAAAAACATTTGAGCCGTCAACATGACGTGTGTTGAATGCATGTAGGAAAAAAGTGATCGTGATACTTGTTGATTCCTGACATTAATTCCCGGTGTCAACATGTCGTCGTACAGGTAGTAGTTGAATTTCTTGACACAAAACGAAGACCGTCCGGTTACATACGTTTAATCGTACATGACAGTTCTATAAATAAGTTAACGCGTGTTAACATATTATTTTAAATAAATTACAACAAAAACCTTGCAATTTTGTGCTTAATAAAGCAATATTCATCACACAATACGCACAACAAACTATTACGTTACTTAAAAAATGATTGGTTCTCATCTCTGCCAGTTTATATTACGCCACGCGAGATAATGGAATATTGAGCTTATCACGATTTTTACAGATAAAATGTGCGATATTGTGCTACTTTACAAGCACGAATTTTTTGCTTCGATGCAAAAAATACGACGTCTTGTTTCTTGCGGTGCGGAAATTGTTGTTGCGTAAATGGAGATTTATTATTTACCGTTGGCGTAGTGCGAGAAAAATACACAGAGAGAAGGAATGAGAAAGGCGGCAACAAACCAATTGCGTAATTTTCAGTCTGCCTTTGACATTTGCGTTTTTTTTTTTTTTTTTTTTATTTCGACACACATCGCGCCGGTTTGTGTGAAAACTATTTTTTATTCAGCTGAAACTCGCAACTTCTGTTTGTGTTTGGTTTCTTTCTCGTCGAAATATTTCAAGTGCGTGATGACTGCAGAAAATGTGTTTCCAAATAGGAAAAAGCGAACATTATATCGCGGAATGAGAATGCGAATGATAATTTTCTCTCGGTTTCTAGAGACTGTCGGCATAACTACGACTGTCGTTATGTCCGATTACATCTGCTCCAGCGAGGAGAAAGAAGTAAAATGGCGTATGAGGGTCGGGCACATATCGCCTGTGAGACTCTCTTCTAGAATAAGTGGCTCACCTAATTATCGGTCGGTAATTTGGCGTTGGCCGATGATGGCGATCGCGTGTGGAGATATTTTTCGCCCGAAAACAAAAGCAAAAAAAAAAAAAAAAAAAAAACGAGAGTAGATCCGAGTAATTTTCAGAGTAATTGCTCGTTCATCTCTCGGGCCTAGGAGCGGCGCGATTCCTTCAGCGGTCTATCGACCGTTCCTCCGCATTCAAGAAAGAAATAAGTGTATTCCTTCTGGCTAGCGTGAGGCCCATTCCAGCTACCGGCATCAACGAACTGGAATAATTTTCGACGTCGGCTGACGATCAGCTAAACGTCAAGAAACGAGAAGATCGCGTCCCGGATCTGCCGCCGCCATGTTTTATTCATCGAAAAATCAAGGGAAAATAACGGAGAGTTACCCGATGCGCTCTTCGAAAAAGCGCCCGTATGATGCAATTTAAAATATGTTGCTGTCGCTGTTATCTTCTCAGGATGCAAATCGCTTTGAATGTTCTGGAAATTCTTGAGTTTACTGCGCGGTCTACGCGCAATTTTGTATCTTCGCGAAATGTTTTCTTTCGTAAAATAACTCTCAAGACGGTATTTGTAATAAGAAAAACGACATCTTCTTAGCTCGCTGAGGGGCAACGTATTTTTCAAAAATCGGCATTTCTCGCGCTTAAAGTTTGAGCGAGTTTTTACGGGGTGTTTAGGTAACTCTTTCAAAGAAAAAACTCATCCTCTGTATTAATTGATCCAAAAATTATTAAAAAGACGTTGTGTACGTCGCCAGCATAGGAAATAACGATCAAGAACGATCAGATGTCGCGCCATGTGGATTATGCGCTTGCGCGCGTTTTAAGTGTTTAATTGCGATAAAAATAGGTGTACATCACGCAATAGTTCGTTTCGTTTCGAACGTGACTTTAATCGTATCACACACTAATTACTTACTTATTCGCCCTACATTTGGAAAATTATCCGTCATCTCGCATATATTGCAACATATATTTAACACCGCTTTCTATGAGTTTGATATAATAGCTGTTCTCTTAGATTTTTTTGCGGCGCGCGCGCACACACACACACACACACACACACACATAAAAGTAACTAGAGTGTGCGGAAAGAGAGTATGCGGTGTACTGTAACAATTTATCGTTAAAAAAATCTTTCCACGGGAAAAAGTTCTCAGCCCGATGCCCGTCGTGAAAATGCAAATGTGTATAAAAAAACTGTGCGCTTTTAAAAACTTAATTATTTCATGTCGCGGGAGACGTTTAGAAGTTTACTCGTTAACGACGTTGCACAAAAAAATCTTAAATTTTTCCATTTCACATGTTTTTTCGTGATTCGTTTGTGTGTGAGCGAAATAATTTTACAAACAGAAGAGCCCTTTAAATCTTTTCAAAACAAATGTAACGCACATGCGCGCGGTTACAACTTGTCAGAAGATTGAATGTTTGAGAACTGGGGCGTCATGACATCCGTGACACTGGCCATTAAACGTTGCCGCATTTTCCAGTTATTAAAAGAACTCAGCTGATAATTAGCGGATTAATGATAATTATTAACTCGAACAAGTGAATACGGACAGTCCTGTGCGAGTTTTTCCCAGACAATGAATCGAAGACTTTCTCGTTACGTCATTTACTTGTGCTAAAAACATGTGTTGACAATCGCAGTCTGAATAGATACCTAACATATGACAATGCACAATTATTTCTCCTGTAACATAATTTTGTAACGTAATTATTTTTGTTAGTTTTCATTTTGTTTCTGGCCTTGGATTAATGAGAGAACGTTTACATGAATCACATAAAGAGACGAATCGTGTTGTCGTTAATAATTGATATTTAGTTGTCAATTATTTAACTTTGTTTCGTTATTATTGACGTATAGATTGTTTGATTGCTTGACAGATAATAAAATCCGTTTAGTTCTGTAAAATGTGAATTTATGTCTCGGACGCCGCCGACGGCAGCTGGTAACCGTCGGAGATTCGGAGGATCAGATGCAATAAAATTTATTTACGATTTATTTACGATTTGAATGCAAATTTCGCAAAACATTACAGAACTTTTATATCAGTATCAGGTCGTTACAGCACAAGATTTCTCTCATAAAAGTTTCACAGCGGTAGATTGTGTTGAGTAAAACGTCATAAAAGACATTAAATCTTTATGGGAAAACGTGCGCCGAGATATTAAAATAAGCTCTCTCTCTCTCTCTCTTTTCTTTCTTCTATCAAACAGTTTTTATCTTCTAAAATTTTTAGAAAATGATATTTTGGTCTTAAAAAATTGTTTTCTTTGAAATACACTCTCTCGTGAACTTAAAGATTCTTTTTTTTTTAAGGGAGAATGGGTGAGAGATAAATTTCAAATTATATATTGCGGAAAAAGTAGAGAATTGATGACATTCTCTCTCTCAAGCAGATTTTCCCGGTGAGATATGCAAAACCTCGATATTACCATATGGTCTATAAATTTTACGTTTATTACATTGCATGGAGAATTTTCCGCATCTCTCTTTTTTTTTTCACGACCGTTCTCATTGATAAGTCATCAGGATGGCGTGTACCATCCACAACGCACGATATTTGCTTTACACATATTTGTGTTTATACAGTCAGCTTATACTGTAATTAAGCGCAGCATTATACGTGTCGGATACGCGCTGAAATCGATAGGGCGATTTCTAAGAGATTAAGTAACACGAGGGGACATTTTTTCCAGCAATCATTCAAAGATCTGTTACACAATTGCATTAATAATTCGCTGTTTGTCAAAAAAAAAACAAAAAAAAAACTCTCGCAAAAAGGAACTCGGACAATTAAGTGGAATAATGATTTTTTATTTTTTCGCTTTTAATTACTTCGTTAAACAAGCGTTTCTCTGTTTCCAAGTGCCAGATACAAATTATAATGTCGTATCTTCTTCTCAATTATTTGATAGCGCGATAGAAGCGCGCGCGCATCCCCCATGTAATAATATTTTATATATTCGGAACGTGTGTTAAAAGAACAGATGTAGGATGTTTGATCGAAGCGCTCTGGTGATTTTCATGTTAGCGCATCTCCTTTTTTCTCTGCCGAAGACAATGTTGGCAATCTAAATTAGATATTTAAATAACGGAGGAATTGCGTATCGTGCTTCACGAAATGACCTTCAGACCGCTTCGCTCGTAGATCCTTTCATCCCGGCTATATAACTCATTATACTTGCCGCCAATTTATTCATTATCGCACCTCCGCTCTTGTAATTCCGCTCTGCCGTCATCCGGCTCGAAAACCGCCGGTTTGTGCTATTGCTTTTCCTGCGAGAATTCTCTTCACGCGCTCAAGAAATCCCCATTATTTCGTTTTCGCGCGCAACATGTGTCAGTCTTTTATGTGTCGCAACGTCTCGACGGAAGATTGTTTCTTCGCAAAGATAGTCAAATTGTTTTTTTTTTTTTTTAATCGAACAGCCAAATATTTTGCGACATCGACAAATCGAATCCGATTGCGCGCTTCTTTCGCCTATATCCGGGTTAAGTTTTTTATCCGTCCAGCTTGTACCTACATACGCGTGAGGATCTTATAGGATCGGTCCACGAGATCGAAAGCGATCTCCTTGTCAAGGCGAAGCGACGGGTCGGACGAAAATCCGAAGCCTTAATAAGCGCCGTGGGCGCACTTCTCTTTACATCGAGACACCGTCGTTCGGACGCTGCGCGCTTTATTGGGCCTCCCCGAAAACACAAAACAGCTTCTCGACGGGACAGAGTTCTCGGGAAGGAAGCAGAGGCGGCATTATATAGCATCCCGACTTCTTTATATCGTGAAATTGGGCTGTTAAGGAATTACGCCGAAACCCGTGGTCCCATTCCGCGCAATCATTCCGTAGAAGCGCTTCTTTCAGGTCAGTTCGGGGTCCGTTTTTCTTCTTCTTCTCACCCCTGTCTCGACGTCGCTTCTGAAACGGGGGCGTCTTTTGTGTGTGACACATCGCTCTTCGAGAATATATAGGAAAAAGTTGTAACATCTACTTGCTTTCTAAATAACGTCATTACTTAAAAAAAATCATATATTATTCTCAATAAATATTGAAAGTCACAACAACGACGTGTGTGTACGTAACGTGCAATGCGCGATGCAAATATTGTTGTTATGTTATTCCAGCCTTGACATTTCGAATCGAGTCTGGCCGATCGCGCGCTTCGATAATCACGTTACACCGGAGTAATTTGCCGTATAAGAGTAGCGGAGTCGCCAAGTTTGAAAAGTGGTATCGATTAGATGAGGGACGCGCATTAGTTTTCGTGTTGTTCCGCCGGCGCAATTTCAATCGCGATATCTCCACGAACGTTTCTTACCGCCAAAGTTTCAGAAGAGAGAGAGAGAGAGAGAGAAAAAAAACTTATACGCGCGGAATGACCGATCGTAGGTCCGAATTATACGAAATTGCAATACTTACCCCCCTCTTTTGCGTTCTTTAATAGATAGGAAAAATTAAACTACTACTTTTCTCTACGTTTTCATTTGATATGTTTTACAACTTTTTTTTTTATCGCAACTTAATTTTTGTGTTGGAAAACAAGATATATACGCAAAAGGAGAAAGAAGTTTGTGTATTTTGCTTTCTATGCAAAGTGTAGATTTCGAGGAAAAAAATGTGAAAACATATGCTTCGCTGTTACTCAGAAAAAGGTCTCGTGTGTGCCGAAGTGGCGAGATTTCATCAGTTGGAAGAAAAGAAGCTACACTAAATACTTTAATTATTGCAGTCAGGTTGCAGACGCGGCCATCTTGAGCATGTGTCAGCACCGTGATGGATACTTCCGATTGTTATGCGAACTTATATCCATTTTCCATCTTCTCATACGTTTCAAAACTTTCGAGCGAGTTTGCAATCTTGTTTTGCAACAAATCTTGCATATTATTCGAAAATTTACTCTCTATTTCGCTCTGTACCGTTTATTTTATAACGCAACTTTATTCAATTGTTCTATTCGAAGAAATTCCTTTCCTCGTTTCTCCCCACCGTTTCTCTGCATTCAAATTGTTCATCTAACAATTATTAAATTATTAAATTATTCGTTCGCCATCCTTCCCGGAACGGCGGTTCCCGGTCGTCGAGCAGCAGCCGGCTGTCGTCGTCGTGTGCGATCGACGACAATTTTAGCGACGAGAGAAGAGACTTTTTTGTTTCTTTTCCGACATGCGTATCTCCGGTATCGTTCCGTAATGACTTTCCCAACCTGGGATTATCCGTTCGCGTCCCGAGGGACAATCGAAGGGAAAGAGACGCGGTTTCTCGCGGTGCGAGGGGGACAAAGGGGACGAGAGGAAAGAACGGCTGTGTGGCGGAAGGAACGAGAAGCAGAGGAGCGAGGGGGCTGAGAGATGCCCAGGACAGAAATGCCCCGGATTGATACCGGGGTGGCGAGAAGGGGAGGCAAAGAAGGAGAAAAAGAAGAAGAAGAAGAAGAGGAACGTTGCCCGGGCAGACCGGGCTGTCAATCAACCGCGGGCTAGACTACCAATTTCTTCGCTCATAATTTCTGATAATTTCTCCGGACCGAGCGAACTGGCGCGGCCAGCCTTGTCTCTCCTCTCTTCCTCTCTCTTTCTCTCTTTTTCTTTTCTCTCTCTCTTTCTCTCTCTCCGCGCCCTCCCTCCCCTCGTTCCCTCCGCGTTTCCTCGGCCACGAAAATCATCATAAGAAGGTAATTGCACCGATCACGTACCGGCGGCTTGTATTTATCCTTGTTTCATTATAATAACAATGTAACGCGCACCGCGCGGCTCGCTGGAAACTCGGGGATAATCATCGGTTCGACGCACACACAAAGTCCCGCGATACCGGGCTCTGGAAATACATATTTTTGCGGTCCCCGCTATAACGTACGTTCCGGGCCAATTAGACAAACGTAACGCGGATAAAAGGGTAAAGGTAAGAGAACCGCCTCTTCGAGATCTCTCGTCTCCTCTTCTCTCTTTGTTCTTTTCTCTATTCGGCTTTGCCGTGATCAACCCGTGAGTCTGTGACTCGTAATCTCCCGTGGCTGGTTTTTCGATAATGGAAGGAATAAACGTAGTGCCGCGCCACGTGGTGGTGCTGCGCCACCGTGTGGCTCCGCTCGCGTGTTGCGCGATGCACGAGATCGCATTTATCACGTCCGTATTGGGGTTCGATCGCAATCGGAAAATTGTGTTTAATTTTAGACAGATGTTTATTTCGTTCTCATTGTGCCGAAAACAAATTAGAAGTTCTTCATTTTAGACGACGTACGTTTTTACACGCGTACGTTCTTGTTCCACGTCCGCTGGATAAAAACAATTGCATCAGAATAGCATCGATCTTACATGTCCAGGAAGAAACGTTTAATCGCGTGCGTTTCTTGGTATTTTAAAAGAGTCGCGTTGGTCTCTGTGTCACTTGCGCAACGGAGTTCAACAGCCTGGCCCATTTGATACATACATATATATATATATATATATATATATATATTGGCCCCAATATATATATACATACATACATACATACATACATATATATTGGCTCCAATAATCGCAACAAAGGCGAGAGAAAACCTGTCGGCGTCGATTGCCGTTAATTCGAAAGGGTGCGCGATGGCAAAGTTCAGATCTTCGTTTGACACGGCGCGTTCTGTCTTCGAATCACTTTGTTTCGGCGGTACGCTTTAGATCTTTTAAAACCAAATCGGCGTCGTTGTTTCGTTTTGCGCGCAGAAATACTTGTCGATAAAATTTATTTATTCATTTACCTATGTATATATAAAATCGAACGAGACGGATATGTACGTATAGATTATACAACGACAAGCTTTAAAACGTGAACTGAAACCAGAAATCGTGTGTGTCACGCTTCATTATTTATAACGCAGCGATCTGATAATTTTCTTGCCGCTTATATGTTTGCGCAGCATAAAAATATGGCCGCTTTGCAACGAGGTCGTCCATTTGTTACTCGCGTTTAATTAAACATGGAAATTATCACACGCAATTGTTATACACGGAGATAATCGCGCGAAGTGAGACATAGCTTTTTCTGTAATCTTGCAGAACAGTTTGCCTTTTTTATTTTGTTTTTTATTTTTTTATTTTTTTATTTTTTTTCATTCTCTCTCGGAGCTTAATCTGAAAACTGATTTATTTCCGCGAAAAGACAAAAAGATGCGTGTAACCTTGTGTGTATACATGTACGTGAGCTGGATGTTGCGATTCCGACGAAGTTAGAGAGCGTTGCGTCTAATAACACCGTCGGAACGTGCGTCCTCTTCCACGAGAAGTTTCGTCACCGATTCAACAGGACGTCACGTTTCTTTCGACGCCTCGCTTTTGATCGCGGCGGAAAAAGCGTTTTCATGGCGCATCGCGTATTACACGGTAGCGCGCTGTAAATGACAAGCGCACGCGATGCAGGTCGAGAAACTGCGAATCCCGAGCGAGGGCCCACATCGGATGGGCGAACCTTATAATATGTTCCTCGGGACACGGCGGGCGGCGACGGAGGCGGCGGCGGCGGCGGCGGCGGCTGCGGCTGCGGCGCCAAGCGTAAAGGCGAAATTTGAAACACGCATACGCGCGGCGTTGTTTGCATTAATTTGTCCGCGGGAAGGAACGCGAGCTCGTTGTCCTTTTCCGATCACGGAGAAAGACGAGAGCCGAGAGTTTTGCGGTGGACTAGTCGTTACTCCGAGACTTCACGGACAGGTTGTTTATATGCATGTTTGGCAAAGATTGGCAGCCGAGGGATGATGCGCCGTCACGAAGGAGGCTCCGAATTTCGGAAGTCGTGATTGTTCTTTTCGGGACGAGCGCGAGAATCTCATGTACGATTACAATAATTTCGTTAGTTCTTTTTCCCGCCCGTTGCAAACGTACGTGTACTTGAACAACCGTCTCTTGCGAAAGTATTGATATTATATATAAGCGCGTATATCTTCGACCACCCCGCCTCGGTTACCCTCTATAGACTCGGCAATGCTGATAATATTATGTAAAAAAGAGCCGTGGCGCGCGATCGTACCGCCTCTCGACTACCCCCCCGGTCAGCTTATATAGTGTACAAGTAATTATTCATAGCACGCAATTACGAGCAGTGCGCGGCCGTGTCGCGCTGGCGCAGCGACGGTATCGCTTGCATCAATTGCGGCCGGCTAGCTGCGGCCCTGATTGCGGGCTCACGTTTCAAAACAATGATTTATCTAATTAAGCCTCACTTTTGCATTGTTAGCCGCGCTTTCGTTGTTGTACGCTCGCCCATTATCCTCAGCGCGCCCATTACTTCCGAGGCACGAAATAGCGATAGACGACGACGACGAACGACGACGACGGCCCGATCGTGGTTTCCTACCCCCCGTCACCGTTTCGTGTTTTTAGTCTCCTTTTTATTTTTTTTTTTTCGTAAATCGCGCGTGATCGGAGTGACGCGAGGAAAAAGTTTCCCGGAAAACCCCGTACAGAAATCGTTCGTTCTCCCCGCTCGTTCTCCACCTCTACGGAAACGCAACTTACAACGTGCAATTATGGCGTTTCTCTCTTCTTTGATTTCGCGGAATTTAAGTGCAATTTCTTTGATCTCTCTCTCTTTCTCTCTCTCTCTGTCGCCGCAATTGCGAAAGCTATAATAATAACAGATGCGAGGAAGTAATTACCGATATGCATAAAAAAATATTTTGAACGAACAAACTGAGACTTTTAATGAAAAATATATTATTTCTTATATAGTAATATTTTAATTATGAAGATAACATTTTTTGTCTACAAGTTGCATCAGTAAGAGATGCAATTAAACGACAAAACTTGATTTTATTAGTGAGATATATAATCAACACCGAATAAACTTACAAATAAATAAATCTTGGCTCTTTTGAAATAACTACGTGTGAATTTCAATGATGAACAAACGATTATCAGATCGTGGCAGGTGCGGAGCCTACCGGCAGGTTGTGTTTTATCGCACAACATTGGAGGGATATAAGTTCAAGAACTTGCCAATAGATGGCAAACGTGTCACGTTCAAAAGAATTTTCTTACTTGGACTTAAAAAAACAAGATAAATTAAATCACAAAATAGTGTCAGAACTTATTATCGCATTTCGAAAACTGATTTTTCGAAAATCTTACTGTTTTGATCGATTAAAATTCTATCACGTAGCTCATGATCTTTGCAGATAAAAGATCACTTTTCTAAGTGACACAAAAAACACAAATGTTTGCTAGAAAATTTTTATATTTACATAGTAATGTTAACTGAGAAAAAAGAAGTTTATTTTATTTATGTCGTGCTATTGTCTCGTGTAAAAAAAAATAATTTTTTATCCATGAAACTTGTCGTAAATTTTTGACAAAACCGTCATAAAATGTGTGCGAACGAGATTCTTCATGTCTCTGAACAAAACAAAATTCTCCTGCGCAGATAAAGTGCAAATCGTTTTACTACGCGGTTAAGGCGGTTATAGGTTTGCATAAGTACTGACTGCGCGCAACTTGCAAATGACTCCCGTCATATGTAATCTCTCCTCACGGGAGACTGATACCTACATCATCAAACACCTGTACGTATGTCGATATCCAGCGTTGTCCAAAGGTGCGGTTGTAACGTTGCAAAATGTCATACAAATGTTTTTTCACCGCAAAGTGCATGTTCAAGGACGCGCAATTTATTGGCGAATAAACATCTTTATGTATTGGAATAATTTTACAACAACACAGAATGTAAAAAAAATCTCGTAAACCGGACAGAGTTAATAAATTACGTAAATCTTGTCGAAATTTGTTTGCGACAAATTAATCTTCGATAAAGTCTGAGAAAAAAAATTATGTTTGCTTCTCAGAGTTCGAGTCTGCGCCCACCGATGATCTGATATTTCACAGCAAGGGCAAATTATAATTGTAAATTATATGTTACAAGATCTTCTCGCGTAACACTGTCGTATGTGATTCTCGTATAACAATGAATTTTACGTAAGCCGGCTTCTCACGATTTTCCACCGCGAGTAAACCCTGGAAAAATTTTGCGATTGTATCAACGTCGTGTGCCGATTTTTCGCAGACTTTGTGTTTTCATACTGTATTTTTTTCTCTCGTATATGTTTTGTATTTAATTAAAGTAAAAACAACAACACTTGTATACCGGTTATTTGGAGTTTTTTGTCGCACGTATCGTTGAAAAGTAAGCGTGTCGGTGTTACGCTTCGTAATTAAAGGAGTAATATCGATACGCACATTACGTCGTGCGCGTCGGCAGACGAAAGTAAAAGTTGTCAGATATATCTCGATTCCGGTGGAGAAACAAAACAGGCTGTATACGTGTCCGAAATTTGCGTGACGAGAGAGAAAAGGGACAGGACATAAGTGTGTGACGGAATGCGCGGTGGAAAGGACGCGGCACAGGAAGGAGGTTGAAGTTGTGGATAACCGAGAGCTGGAGCATGTGCCGTCGCGAGTCTCGCGTGTAACGAGCTCCAGCGACGCGCGGGGTAGCATCCGCGTATAGGCATTCGTGGGGCTGCATTGCGTGAAATGAGGTTTTAACGCGAATGAGATTCTTCGTAAAAAAGGCGCTGCGATGCGTAATTAAAACGAGATTGAGGGCGTGATGTTTGTTACTCAGTTAATAAGCGAGTCGCGACTGTTTTTCATTTTTTTTTTTTTTTAAANAAGACCACTCGACCAGATTCGGGAGATGTAGATANAANAAAAAAAAAAAAAAAAAAAANAAGTTTTTAACATAAGTTACATGCACAGAGAGGAAATAATTCAATTGATATTATATGAAAATATTTTGCGTTAATAATCGACTGATAAAACAATCATGGATAAAATCTAAATTTCGCGAAACATGGAGTGGTAAACTTAATTATCTTTGGACAAAACTCATCGCAAAACTATATATATTTTTTTATATATATTTGTTATTTCTCACGACAGAAGAATAAAAATCGCGCGAGTTTGCCGAATAAAACACATCTGGAAAAACTGACGCTGCAACAATAAAATTCAGAAACTACCTTTTGATGTATCGTCGTTGATAACACACAGAATATATCATCGACAACCGCAGTATATGTTGCGTGTCGTCCAAGCGTTTCGATTACGGACAAACTTGTTTTCATCACACACCCGGTCTGCCAATATCGGTTTACGGGACGTATATATCGAAGTGCATGAGAAATCGTCTTCACATCGGAAGACATCATCTGTGTCTCTTTTCGTACAGTTCGATATCGGTACTCGATGTAACTGCTGTCGTTCTGGCCGCGGTGATATCGCTCATGTCTCGCGATCAGATAGCGTTCACGAAGAGCCGGGCTCTTCAGATAAGAGGAACGTGACGCGCCGGACGAGTACACGCGTCACTCATCAGAAACGGAGGAGCAAGTGGATCGTGGCACGGAAATCGGATCGACGATCGCGGAACATTATTGTTTCGGTCTTCCGGCTTATCAGTACGACTGGCAATTTGTGTGTTTTGTAATTTGCAATTGAATTACGAAACGATCGATTTATATTCTCCGTGTCACGATGCAAATGTTTAGAGGAATGAATTCAATGCAGTTGTGGCGATAGAGAAAAATCGTCTAGAATTAAAAAAGTGTAACCGTTTGATGCGCACAGTTACGATTATTAGGAGACGGTAAACTTTCAGAAAACTGTAGAATTAAGAAAACTGATCTCATTTGTGTTAGATCAATTTTCCTCCCCCATTCTAATCATCTATTTACATCTTACTTCTATTGAACTATTTTCGTCATTAACCAACTCGTAAGTGTCAACTGTTTTCGGATCAAGTCCGTCTAGTTCGATCAAGACCAGTTCGGTTTAGTCAATGATTCGAATTGCATCAGTGCGTCTCTCCGAGAGCAGATAGGTGCAGGTTCGCGGACTCGGTGCAAGGGAGGAGGACGCGGGAGGAAAAAGGAAGAGCACGCCGCGCGGTATAGTAGGTGGAATCCCGAGGCGCGCGCGATGCTATCGCTCGTTCGGTGGTTCCGCGATGTTAGGTCGGTGGCGCCATGCTGGAATCGCGATTGGTCGCTCCGGCGGTCTCGTGGGCGTGGCATGCGACGCGGGTGGGGGTGCAGCAAGGTGACCCTCTGCGTCACCAAGTAGATAGAAGCTGGTGGCTGGCTGGTCTGCCCGGCCGACCCATGGAAGTTTACACTCCTCTACCGGGCCCACCACCACCGACCTGCGCCTCCACTCTTCGCATCTATGCCACGCTCTCCTGACTTATGCTACGCCCGGCAGGTTCGCCAGTACACGATACGCTTCTACGAGGCGAGCACCGCATCGTTCGCGCTCGTTCCGCGAACCCGTCAGGGTATTCCGCCACCTTACCCTGTCTACCCACTAGGTCTCGCTAGCTCACATTTACCAAGTTCCGGATTGTTAGCATTGCCGAGGCGTATCGCGGCTAAATATCCCGAGACTGACGGATCTCGAGCGGCTTGCAGGATCGGTCGGTAGTTCGCGTCAATCAACTCGCTCCGACGGATCGTGAGGGTGAAGGAAGAAGGTAGGGGAAGAAACTTTCTCTCTCCCGTTCGCTATAGACAAGAAGGAAGGAGGGACTTGACACCGAGGGTGAGGGAGAGGGAGAGCGCGAGAGAGGGACGCGGATTGGCACACGTGACGCGATCAGATCAGGAAAGTCTGGCGATAAGTGTCCGGCTTCGGATCCGAGCGAGTTCTCGTCGCGGTGTCTCAAGTGTTCTGGTCAGAGATACACTGCGATACCGCGTCATGTGACTGTCACGCAACCGGATGACAGTAATATTGAGAGGTACCGGGTGTCGAGAAGGTTAGTGTCGGTGGTCGTCGAAGCAGTGAGAGTGAAATTTGCGTGAATCTGCAGTGAGGATGAGATAAGCGCGCAAATCGTCCAGTACACCGAGAATAAAATCGTTTCCATTCCATGTTAAACGCTTTAGTGACCTGAGACCATGTGATTGTTTATTGATTTCCGAACGTTGGTGACGTTCTTCGTGGAGTGTTTCGTGCTGACATCGCTGACTCTTTAAGTAGGTGAATGACTAGCGATTCCGGCGACAGTGAACTCGTTTTGTGTGTTAAGCCGAGGTGGAAAGATGATTTTTACACGGTGTACGGTGTGTCGCGAATTTCACATCAGCGTCGAAAACATTATCGTCGAGTCGATGGCCGAGTCAGACCAACCCTGAGAATTTTCTGACGACGCCAGGACTCTGAACTTTACAATTTCCGGTGATAGTTCTTTCTCTCTGCCGTCAAATAGCATTGAAGAAACTGTGACTCGATGAGTGATACATTGTAGAAAACGCGAATTAATTCTGACTCGCCAAGAGAATTCGTCTTCACGGGGGACACCGTTCGGCGTTGCTCGACGGGGCGAATTTGCAGCGGCAACAGCTGTCGCAGCTGCCGCGTGTCGTAATCGGCCGCGCGCGTACGGTGACGGTGTCATCAGGAGCAAGTGTCCCGACGCCAGCAGCTGGTGGCATTGGCACCGACGGTGACAGAGAATGACGTAGCGTCGTCGCTCGAGGCAAGGGGCGTCACGGTCTGCACGGTGTACGCGCTGGACAGAGCCGCCTCGGCGGGGCTGGGGGTGGTCGGTGTCGG
>NW_018020678.1:330769-409826 GCF_002006095.1 Pseudomyrmex gracilis | reverse complement strand
AGTGGCGGTGGCGGTGGTGGCGGCAGCGGTGGTGGCAGCGGGGGCGGCGGTGCACCGGGAATCGCCGGGATCTGCGGACCACCGACCGCGTCCCTCGCGCCGACGGATTACGTGACGGCGGCATGCTATCCCCCGGGATCGCAGCTCACCCTGACCGCCACACACCCTCAACCCCTTCACGTCGTTGATACCGCGATGACGCCCACCTCGGCGCCGATGCCGACCCCGACGTCGGCATCGGGCCCCAACAATCCCGTCGCCATGAGCCAGCTGGGGACCGTCTACGCCACCAAGAGACGGCGTCGGAACGGAAAGAGGTCGGTGCAAGTCCGTTAAATCGATACGAAGTCGAAACGAGAACGTCATTCTGCGGCTCAGAAGCGGAAGATTGCCGTTGTATGCAATGATGTAGGATTTTTCGGTCTCCTTAACTCTCTGATAATGAGTCGCAGAATAGTTCTCGTTTTTTTTTTTTTTTTTTTTTTTTTACTAGGATAATGCAATCAGACACATGTAAGCACTTGAGAATATATCAGATTGTGACATAACTCAAATTATTGCGTTACAACACGACCAAGGACTTTGATCAGAGACACATCTCTGTCTCGTACGTATGAATGTGAAATATATACAAGTCAAAAGAGACTCTTACGATGTTACGTGTTAAAAACTGATGAATGTTTGACAAATTTCTTGATGTATGTAACTCGATCTAATTGGAGAACGTGTTCTTTAAGAGCGATGTGAGAGAAAAACGAACTCGAAGATTAGCTCTCTGAAAGAGCTCGTAAGTATCGCAGTTTTGTGGCGCATATATAATTCACGCGTTCAAAGTCGGTGCTAATGGGGGCGAAACCGAGCGTTCGTACGTAAAGTTGTGCGTTCGCTCGTAAAGTTAACCAGTCGACGACGACTGATTCATACTGACGTAGTATACTTCATTCAGCTGAACGGTCGCGAGTAAGCTTTTTTCATGTATGGTTCGGCACACATTATTAGCCGATTCTATTTGATATCTATTATCGTACAGACGACAATAGTCATTATGTTGAGTAGATATATATCGCAACAATATATATATATATATATATATACGATCTATGGTAAGAGCTGAAAATTCTCAGAAATTCTCCTGTCGCCTGTGTGATCTTTCATTTTTCCTTCAACGTTTTGAAATAAGCTTTAAAAAAATCGAGTTTTTTTTTTTTCACAAGCGCGTGATCTCAAAATAACATTTTTATCGCAAAGAAAGTGTCTGTCTCCTTCGCGACAAAACGATTTGCAACGGTGCAATAAATAGGATGCGCGTGATCGCAAAAAGCTCGTCGTTAGGTCCGTAATGTTGCGACTGATGACCGGCAAAATTGCAGGTGTACAGGTCGCTACGGCGAATGTCGTTTTCTATGCACACGCGGTGAATTAGGTAGAAGCCTGTGAACGATCATTTGTGATTTGTCGGGCGATACGCGGTTACGTATTAACAATGAACAGGGGACTGAAATAAGATGCGCGGTCGCGTGTTTGTTTGTTCTGAAACACGTGTAGATATCGAGAGAGAGAGAGAGAGAGAGCTATTTTTCTCTCGCATCGGAGAGCTGAATATGATCCCGCGTTTCTTTGTTCCTTCTGTCTCACGCCAATTTAGGCGTTTTCTAGACGCAGCCAGCAAGTTGGCGTTTTTACACGCGCGACTATATTCGCGAGAGAGGAAATTTTAATCCAATATGCCTATACGTACTTGCGGCACACGCTTCCACGTTATTGGCAAATCGCTTAGACGGTTATTTGCTTTGCAATATCGTTACAAAACACTCCGAGCGCAATTTAACTCGAATGCAATTTGTTCGGAGAGCAATTTGCGCGCGTTAGTTTAACAAAAATTCAAATCGAAGTTATTAATTTAGTAGATTCGTTTTTTTTTTGTTTCAACTTCTCCACACGTGATATTATTTCACATGTTATACCAAAGTCGAAGTGGCTGAGTTGGATTGATGATCGGTATCTTCAAAGTTTTGTTACTTTTAATCAGGCTCGCGTGCGTTAATGGAATTAAGATTGGCAGCACTTGTAATAGGAATGCAGTTCTCCGCTATTGTTCCGCGCGCAGTTCGGTAGCTTGATCGCTTTGAAGAAGTGTCTGTGCGAACAGAGCAAACATGTAGATGATCAGAACAAATAATCACTTGAACTTTCAGCTCTTAGACACTTTTTGCAATTATTTTGACAGATTTATTTTCTATCCGCAATTCGGAGATTCTATTTCTCCGAGTTCTTCTCGATGTCTTGCAATAATAATAATATTTAAATTAAAAAAAACATTTACGCGCAATCTCAATTTGTGACATTTGACAAAACGTCACAACACACTGGCGCGCGATCGAGTGAAAAAGAAAACGGACATCAGTGTTGCTCCATTAGTAAGCCGTGCGCGTCGGCAAACTTTTTCATCTCCTCGCCTCGGGATCGCGGTCGAAATATCGCACGGACGTTGCTTGAGAAATTAAGGCAATCCGCACCAATCTGGTAAGCTCTTAATCCCCTCGCGAGACGACCCGCAGGTGCTTCTTCGTTCTTTTTCGTTCGCGTATACGATGTGTGCGTCTCGTGTACGTGAATCGCGAGGGGGTTGCGCGAGACTCGTTCGAGGTATCAGAAAAGAAAGCGCGTGTAGGGTAGTCGTGCGCTAAGCCGACAGAGATGGAGCGGACTGGCTGATTGCGTGGAAGCGGAAGACCGAGATCTCGCAAGAGTGTCTCGGGGACTCTCTCTCCTGAGTCTTCCCCGGACTCTTCGCGAACTCTCTTCCGCAACCTTGTTAACCTCGGAATGAATCCGCGCCGATGACGCGCCGCGATCTCCAAGAGAACGACTCGCCGCGAACGATCTCAAGGCGAACGTGTGCGAAGGCTAGCCACTGATACGTATATACGGGGTACGACCATTAACTTCAACCACTCGACGACTCCGGTGCGTTTCTGTGTGTGCCCACTTCGAATGTCTTCATAAAGTGTAGCAAGGCGCAGAAGGCGTGATTTATCTGCTGAATTAATTTTTCAAGGTCGCGCCTCTCGGAGCTGCGCGAGGATGTTTTTTTTTTTTTTTTTTTTTATTAAGAATCACGCGTTTTTTCCGACTCGAGGAAAACGCGCTTGACGATCGCGTGCTTTGAGAAAGACGGCGTTTCACGAATGTTTGCGAATTCTGAAAGATATTGTGTGCGATTGTTCGATTTTTCAAACAGACAAAACGCGCGTTAATAATCGCGTGTCAGCTTTTTTTTTTTTTTTTTAATCTGAGAACCGTGAATTCTTTTCCAAGCGATGCGCGCGACGACCCCAATAGTTCGCCGAGGTTGAAGACACGGGTTCTTTCCTCCCTCATAGCTCCGGGACCGACGTGTCACGTTGAGTAATCGGACCGAATCCTTTCCCAGTTCCGATCCTTCCACGGTGAGGAACGTACCCCGTGATCGCGCGAGAATCACGAACGGGCGTAATGGAGTTTTAAACGGTCGTTCGAGGCATACGATCTTCCTTCCCCTCGAGTCGCATCTTTGATACGATGCAACGAGGGGAAGAACGCCGGGGGAGGGAGGGTGAGGAAGCTGACCGGAGATGCTCTTTCTCTCTTTTTGCGCCAGATAATGCCCGCGGGGTATCTCAGGCTGGTTCGCTCGTTCCCCGCTTCTTCTTCTTCTGCAACCTCAGCTCCTTGGGATCGGACAAGTCCTTCCCTCGGGCACCGCCGGTCCTAGGCGAATGCACCTTGGCGAATATATACCCGAGTCTAGGGGCCGTCATTCCGCAAATTCCGCCGGTTCCGTGGTGCGAGCAGTGCGTGTAGCTTTGTTTCTCCCGATTCGCGAATAAATTATTGAGAAGTACGACGCGATCGCAGCTTCAACTGCTGTGTTTGTAACCGATGTGCACGTCATTTATTAATATTGCTGCGTGTGTGTGTGTGTGTGTGTTTCAATATTAGGGTTTGCGTACAGTTTAACATTGTCTTGACGTCGCGCGATGTGTAATTTTCAATAGTACAACAGATAATAATAACAGTTTTCAAAATTTATACGCGAGGTTAAAATTGAGAATGTGCAGATTCCTGACAAATCTTTAGCTTCGCTGGCATCTTTCGCTTTCTCTCTTCTCTTCTCTCGCCCGCCAATTATCTTTGCCTCGAAAATCGCATCATGATCTTCTTTGACAGCTACTTAACTCTAACAACAAGTACCACGCAGCGCGCGGAAACAACTTTCGGTGCAACAACTTCGACACCGAAGTTGCGCGCCGTGCGGAACATTCGGGCCGCGGGGGTTGTCAACGTCAAGAGAACTTTATCGCTAACGATCGGACGTGAAGTCCGCGCTGTCGAGTTTCCCTAAAAATCCGCCGGCTTCGGGGAAGAAGCCGGGGCGAGAACGCAGCGCGATGCTGCGTTGTAGCCTAATGACAGCAGCTTCTATAATTTGGAGTTTTTGAGCGAACGGCCAAATTACCGACGCAGGGAGGGATTACTGTTATTACACGCGGCCGCGGACTCAGTCGAAACCTGATTATACTTCAGTCAGTCTCTCTCGCCCGATCTTGACCCGTTCGTTCGACTGTCAGCTCTACGCTCTCGTTCGCCTCTCTTCTCGTTTCCCCTCGCGCATCCTCTCCAAACGATCCTTTAACCACGCAAATCGCGCTTTGCCGCCGCTTTTGCTCTCCGAAAGCGCGATCCAGCATCTCGCTCATTAGATATCCGCGACACACATCGACGGTCGTTTGTAAAAAATATTTTTACAAGAATTCCGCTATTTGCGATGTAATCCAAGATTCTGGAACTATTAAAAAATTCAAGAGAATAAAAACTTTTATTTTTAATATAGTCTATAAAATATTTTATTTTCCAAACGCGGGGAGAAAATGAAAAAAACTTTCGCGCGAATTAAAGAAAAAATAAAAGATCTTTTTATAGTCAGGTCGAGAACTTTTGTGATATCCTACACTACGTACGTATTTTTCAATTACGACAAGAGGAAGAGACAGAGAAAGAGAGTCGAGAGTTCTCAATGAGTATTGTGTTTGCAAGTTACACGCCGCAGAACCATTCGGCCCCGAGGTCGATGATTTCTTGATGGACAGCTGCCCGGGTTTCGGCTGATTAGTTCTTAAGTAATTGCCGCGCATCCTTACGGTCTTATAACGCGCGTTTATAGCCTTGTAATGAACCCGCTTCTGAGACCTTTGCTCCATTCAACCAGCCGAGGACCGAGGCCTTCGAGGCGTGTAGAGATTTTTCGTTCGCCCATTAAGCGCAACGCGCGCGCTCGGGCGATGTTGCGGATATCGGCTAAACAGGCCCACAAATCGATTTTACCATTAACGATTGGCAAATGGCATTGCTCGGAGGATACTTCGGCCACGGCGATCAATACGTCAGAATATACATTGGGAATTTCGACCTGTAAATAAATTACACGTCGTGTATTTTCTGTTGGTTTTTAATGAGAGTTTTCCTATTCACACAATTTTTACGACTTACACTCGTGAACACACACAAAAAGTGAGGATCACAAAATTAATTAACAATTATTGACATAACAAAAACACACACGCGTCTCTCTTCTTCTCTCTGTCTTTTCGCGTGTGTGTGTGTGTGTGTGTCTTTCGCGATTCTTTCCGTTATTAAATTTCGTTCGTCAACGAGAACTGGACGCTTGTCAGTTGGTTTTCCATTTGTACGCCCGCGATATCACTTGGCGTTAGAAGAGGATATCGCTTACCTACTTTCTACATTGTGGCCGCACGCTGTAATTTAATAGACTCCCCCTTGCGCGCGTTAGTCAGCTCTGTGATGCGCCTGTGTGTAACGCGTTTTACACACAACCCGCGCTCGCGACGAAGAGGATTATTGGCGGCCGGGCATAACTCCGGTGTGTGTGACCGGCCACACCCAAGCAGATTTAACACCTCGTATCCAATTATAACGATGCTCCTTGTCGCGCGTGTGATTCGTGCCGTCGCTTCCGAAACGTACGGAACGTTACACCGTTGGATTTTGCTTTGCCGTTAACATATAACATCGTTTTCAAAAGTTATTGCACAGTAAAATAAACAATTTTATGAGCGTCAAAATAGCGAGAAAAAAATTGTCGTTAATTTTTTCTTTGGCGCAAACAACAAGCTCGCGTATTTATAATTACGTTTGCTCTCCGAGAGAGACATAAAATTTAATCGACCTTTGCATATGGAGCGCATTATCTCCGTATCCGCGAGCGGGCGGCGAGCTTTCGGTATATCGAGAGAGTGCTGAATGGGCCTCACAGCAAGGAATATCCGTCCCCGCGCGGTTACGGCATCGTGAATAGAGCCATAACGAAGTGAAACGCACAGGTGAATTTATGCCGCGGGAAAGAGAGAACGGAGGCGCTCGACGAGAAGAGAAGACCAATAAGCGCGCCGAAACGTCTGCGAGCATCGAAAAAGAACCTCCGAGGCGAACGCCAGAGGGACACAAGAGGCATAAAAAAAAAAAAAAAAAAAAAAAAAAAAAAAAAGAAAACAAAAAGAAGAGATGCGGAAAGAGAGAAAGAAGAGAGAGAGAGAAAGAAAAGAAGCGCAAACTCGTAGCTTTTGAGCTTCACAATCTCGAATAACCAATTTCGGCACTCGATAAAAAATTGCACAGCTATGTATATCCGGAACGACAATTTTATTTACGCGCGCGTTTTAATGAGAAGTTTTTTTTTTTTTTTTTTCTTTTTACGCGCATCTCCGACACCGGCCGCCGGTCTCTGAGAAACGAGCCACCGTGCATCTTGCAGCATGCAACATCCCATCCGCTGGCCCGTCCCTGGTTTGAATTCGGGAAGATTTATACATATAAAAAATTCAAGTGTACGAACTCAAAAATTTATTCCGACAAGACTGATGAAGAGATTCCCTCAGCCGAGTTTTAATTAAAAATATATATTTTAGAACAATTTTTCCTCCCGATCGGTTTGTGACTTTCTTTA
Source organism: Pseudomyrmex gracilis (assembly GCF_002006095.1). Lineage (NCBI taxonomy): Eukaryota > Metazoa > Arthropoda > Insecta > Hymenoptera > Formicidae > Pseudomyrmex > Pseudomyrmex gracilis. The sequence continues at coordinate 402,823 of NW_018020678.1, read as the reverse complement.
TCGCTTACGTGCAACAGCGAATAAAAAAATCACGAAGGCGTTATAGTTGGACCGCGTTTGTGCGTTTCTCGCGACGCGGTTGAGAAGCTGAATATGGAACGTCCGTTATCGCGTATCGTCGTTTGTGTTACTCATTGCGTCGTACAACAGCACGTGTGTGCTTCAATCTCCGTGTCGACTTCCTCCAACGATTCATATACGAATTTCGCTACACTTTCTCGAATGGAATTTACATTTCGTTATCCGGCGCGGCGATCTGCCGAGAAAGAATTTAAATATAAATAGTCGCGGGAGGTAAGAGAGAGAGAGAGAGAGGGAGAGGGAGAGAGAGAGAGGAGGCGCGTTGTGTCGCCTTGCTCTCGTTGATATTTCTCTCTCTCGGAGCGAACCTCCGCGTCGCGCCATTACCCTTTCAAATGTAACATTGGTAAGGCGTTTCGCGATGAAGGTGATTACGAGCTTTCCCAGCCATTAAAACTCACAGAATCGTCCGCCTCAGAAAGCAAAAGTAACGATAGTATCGTCGTATAATTCATCATCCCACTTGTTACTTATCGTACGTCATATTCGCCAAATGCCTTTATTTTCGTTTTACAATGCGATCGTTCTCGTTTTTTCCCTCCTTTTTTTTTTTTTTTTTTTTGTGTTATCTCGCGTTATCGCGAGCAACGCATAGAAATGATCTGCGTACACAAGGTCCGCTTTTCCATACGTTTAGCATAAAAAGGAGAACACCGAGGACTCTCTTTAGAACTGTCTCGGGCTCTCGGTTGTTTGACACGAACCGAGCCATTAAGATTCGTCGCGGAATAAAATCCACTTGTTGGCACGGCTCGGCGGATTTCTGAGACTCCGTTCCGCAATAAGCGGCCCTGGGGTCCGATCGGTAACGACGTATCTCATCCGACTTCGGACCTGAACTCGAGGGGGGGCCCCGACTCGGACCGTAAGAAAGAGAAAAAGACGGGAGAGAGAGAGAAAGAGAGAGAGAGAGAGAGAGAAAAGCGCTGTGTGTTTAACTATTCAATAATTCATCCCACCATTCATCACCAGCCAAGTGCAAAATTTATCTTATTTTTATGTATTGGCCCCCTCCAGCTTGCGGCACCATGCATCAACCTCTTATTAGCCGCGATTTGTTTGGCGCGCGCGGCATCCAATCCCATTGTGCCGATTTGTCGAGGCGTGCGCGGTCACGTTTCTTACGGATCTGACGGGACCCGGGATCCCAAATGTGCTCCTATTCTCGGAAATTCTCGCGCCGCAAATAAAACAAACAAACAAAAAAAAAAAAAACAGAGACATACGATCGTTGGCCTCGCCAATCTGAATACGTTGACTTCTTCCGTCCGCCTGTATCCGTCGAAACAAGCGACAAATAGCACGACAGCAGAGTGAATTCTAATATTTGTGTACTTGATTTTCAAGATAATTACAATTTTACTTATGATCCTAAAATTTTTTATTTTGAAGCTACATCTAGAAATGTGCAGATAATGTGGGAAAAAAAATTAAGTACCCACACATATTATACGTATGATATGTGTGTGTGTATCTCTTTTTTAATATAATATTCGAATACAAATAACTAAACAAAGATTTTATCTTTCAAAGACCGTGAGAAAATGTGCTCCGGAAGCCAAGATTCGAATATTTGGGATGTACGAGTGTACTTAGAACTAACCGAGAGAATTTAGATTGCAAATTCCCAAGACGCGGCATCATTACGCGTAATTTATGTTGCGTCCTTCTCGCGGATGACGAGCGGGACATGATAGCGTTGTTGTACGGTTTTCGCTAATAATCATGCTCGGCTATTACCAAATGGATAATTTTGTTATGGGGGAGTAACAATAATGTGATTTAAATTGCTGATGCTTTGAACGAAAACGTGTGTGTTACCTAATTTCGAATTGAACGACTCCGCAAGTGTTGAAAAGTTTAAATCGCATTAATCTCGTTTGCCTTTTATTTTTCCCGAGAATTTCTCACGAAGGAAATATTCGCTCGCTAACTATCTAAAATGATTATTTTCATCTCGTCAATATTTGTTTTTTTTTTTTTTTTTTTTTAATGTCCGTTCTAGGACTTTCACGCGCGCGAGGAGTTTGTTGCTTATTATATATATATATAATAAGCAACAAACATATATGTATATATACGCCTATATCGGTATTCGATTCGCTCGTTTTTCCGCGCCGAGCGTTTCGCGCGGCGCTTTTTGTTACCTGCCAAAGGTCGATAATTAGCCCGGTTCCGCGGCAATTTGGTCATTTATTTGTTACACGGAGAAGACGCCGGAGTGTGTGACACCGGCGGGGCTCCCCCCGCCGGTTCGGTTCTCGGCCACTTCCGGTGCTAGGCAGAGGCGGGCACCTCATTGTCATTACGTCACCAGAGGCTGTCATTTGGTTTTTCAAGCGTCCGTTTTTCTCACCGCGCGGATAGAGGGCTTGATGATCGTAATTATACACGGCTAAGCTTCGAAGAAAGACTGACGGCTTGACGCGGCTCGCGTAATGTGTATATGTGTGTGTTTAAGTGCACGAGATTCGAAAAACGCGACCGATCGAAATCCCGAGGAGCCATTTTGCGAATTAGCAGCGCAATTTAACTCTCTTTCGCCGTTTGAACACGAGAAAATGTATATAGTTTTGTATAGTTTGTTGGAAGTGAGAGTTGCGATAAACGGCATCAACAAGTAAAAACTTGAGAAGCGATTTATCAAGATTCTTTACGGTGCATTCGTGAGATAGTTAATAATTTATCGTACAAAAAAAAAAAAAAAAAAACAGCGTGAGTTTATTTTGTTGAAATTCCGCACAGTGGAATAATGTGTGACGCGTGTGTGTTCTTCTGCTTTTTTGTTTTCGTATTTCTGTCTTTGTTTCTTCTCGCCCAAACTCCACAATACGCGACTCTTCACGAATACATTTTCCTAATTAGGCGGTTGCTGTCATTAGTTCGAGTACCGCCTTTCTTTCGTGACAGCATTCAGTCTCCGTGTCGCACTTTGTGCGCCCGATGGTTGGCGTATCCTGAATTCGCCCTCCGATTAAGGTGTGGCCTGCTCTCCGGACGACGAAATTGCCGTTGGTGCCAGGTTTAACGAAATTAACGCGCGAGGTCTTTGTTCTCCGAGAGAGAAGCTCTCTCTCTCTCTCTCCGGAGAATAATGTTAATAGGAAAATAGCGAAAAAAAAAAATAATTTTCAACAAAAATCGCTTTGTTTAGAATTAACGGATTAAAATTTTGCAATTTTCAATTCGCTATCTTTCTCGCAGTTTTCGCAGCGAGCCGCAAGAACGCGCGCGTCGCGTCGTCGGGAACCGACGGTTAGACACAGTCGTCGCTGCGCAACTTTTGCGCATCCCTCTCATCTCGCCATCCGCTCGTTTCGATAGAATTTGCATTTCAGAAACGCGAGATTGGGCGGTACTAAGATAGAGCTAATGCTCACGGGGCGGCGCGCCGTGTAAACACAGGGTAGCTCCGATCTCCCCCTTCTTGGTCTCATCATCTCCCGCTTGTATACGTACTACGCGATTTTACGCCAAGCAGCTTTCTGTTTTCGGCTTAAAAGCGGGGACGGGGGCTACCAGCGAACGCGGTTACTCAGGTAACCTGTTCTTTTGGTGGAGCGTTAAGGGGATGAAGACCGAGTTGGGTTGAATTTTTACACGATCTTCCGCGAATCTCAGTTGGCTCAAATAAGCACTCGACGTTGTTAATTTTCAAATGAAAAGTACGGGAGCTTGTTTCGACAAATTAAAATCGAGCAAACAAACATACATCGCGGTGTATAACTCTCACATACACGACGCGTCGTACGTGTGCGTGCGTTGCGAATGTACAGCATCGCGTGTGCGATTTTGCCACGGTACCACGTGTGCGCAGTCTGAGACTGTGCAACTCCGATTTTGTTTTTATTTCGCGAAGGAAGCGTGTAACGTACGACTTAAACTAGTAGCATCCCGACTGACGTAATTTGTTTTTCCATAACATATAATGACGTAAGTTGCGCATCTACCGTAATCAATTTGCGTTGATAAATGCGCGGTGGTTTCGTAATCGATGCGCGCGCGCCAACTTCAATAGGGATAGGGTGCAATTTGTAATCTCGTTTCTCCGCGCGCTACGGTATTTAAATGCAATTAACTCTCCTCCGAAGAGACGCGCCGGGCGTTTAATGTCAAACTTCAAGAGAAAAAACAAAATCATTTTATAAATTCATATTGTAGAAATTTAGAAGAGAGGCAATAAATATTACTTTACGCAAGAGATGCGCGCGCGGAAATGATTACACGTATTAGAGAGGACAGCGCGCATTTGTCAAAAAGATTATTAATTGCCGATTCCGCGATCGAATTGTGCGACGAACGCGCGACAGTTCGTGCGAAGTCTTAATTACTTACCGCGGTAATTACGATTTGCGTGCGCGATATCTTTTACAATAAAAAAATTGTACACTTCCTTTTTATCCTAAATCGGTTATTATTGCGAATTAACCGAGTTACGATCAAAGCAAGTGATTTTCGTTTTGTGTAAAAAAAAAAAAAAAAAAAAATCTCGAGGTCTAACACTGTGCGTCGAATTCCAGCATCCGTGCAATTAACTTTCGGTATCACACTCGTAACTGGAAGAGCGCGTGTAGCAATTAAAAATCCGGGAGGGAGAACGGATTTAAAGACACTCAATTGAAGACGTAATAACAGTAATTGTGTTCGGATAATTCTCGCTTTGTACTTAGCTAGTAGCGTGTATCAAACGTGAATACTTTGTTGGGCAAATCTGGCATAATAAAAACCATCTTCTTCTCGACGGCGCGAGATTATCAATTACGGCGCTGAGGCGAGAGTCGCCGCACCGATAGATTCGCGTATTGAATAATAATATATGGAAATTCTGTCGTTCAGGATCTTCGCTCGACACGGCTCAACGGGAACGTGATAACGTTCAATTAATAAACTTAATTGAAAGTTTTTGCTGAACGTTATCATCAAGTCCGCGTCGTCTGTTAAAAATCTACAATTCGACCAAATATTCTCCAATTGTTACAGTCGCGTAGATGTGTTTTGCAAAAGATTCATAGACAACAAAATGGCCGCAACTTATAAATGGGATATTAAATTGGACGTTAAATGCAAAGGAGCATGCGCGAGAGTGGGCGTACCTGTAAAGAATTTTATTCAGCTCCGCGAGCCGCGTTCAAAGCCAAGTGGCGTAAAAATAATTCCGCAGCATATTCTCGCTAACTCGTGTTCGGTGTTTATTTTGCACTATTTACTGACAAGTATGGTTTTGCGCGCGGTTATATAGAGTTCCTCGTCCGACATTTAATTAGTCGCGTTCCGCAGAGAAGCTCGGGGAAAAACAAGAGGCGAACACGAAGAAAGCGCAAAGAAAATCTATTATTATATTACGTCCTCGTTATTTTTCAATGTGATTTTCCTTTTATACACTTATTGCGTACTTAAAAAAAAAAAAAAAAACTGTTGTAGAAATTGTCAAGATTTGTCGATGCGTTTTCGTCAGAATCGTCTTTTCGATCCGGATTGCGAGAGAGAGAGAGAGGCCTATCGTTTTTCGACGATAGAGTTTTTACACCACTTTCTACGGCTATGTTTTCCACGCGATTAGTAAATGACGGTGAAAGACAACAGCGGATTGGTCTGCCCCGCTCGGCTATATAGATGCATCTAGATCAAACGTTCGCGTCAGGCGCGTAAATATAGATCGCTCTGTTCGGACTTGTCTCACCGAGTACTCACCACCGCGTCTCTGACCACCTCTCGCCGTGGCGATACTAGTGGCTGCTACTATATACGTATCTTGATGCCCCTCCGCGAGCCGATCGCGAGCGTATCATTACCCCGCCTAGTGGCTAGCTCGGCAGATTACACGTCTGCGAGCCCAGTTTGGCTCAAGCTGACCCGACCTAACTCGAATTTGTAAGAATGATTGCGCGCCCGGGATTTGCATGTCAACGGCATCGATTGTTTCAGGGAAGAAGACGCGGCGCGTGTGTCGTTTTTGTCTCAAGTTTTGCAACAATTAACGCGAAGATTGTTTTTTTTTTTTTTTTTTTTTTTTTTTTTTTTTTTTTTTTCCGCTGCATCTCACAAGTCGAGAATTCTTTCTCACGTTTTTTTTTTTTTTATTTGGTTTTTCGTGCGAGTTGGTTTAACGCAAATTCGCGTCGAGACGAGGAGGAGGTGAATCTCCTCGCGAAAGCCTGCCGGAAAGAGAGCGGTTTTTTGCTCATGTTCCACCTGCCACTGGCGAGTATGAAATTATGCTAATTAAACGTGTATCGAGCAACAAAATCTGCGCTCTCTTATATTTATATAGGCGTGGCCGAGCGATGTCGTTAAATATTAAATAATATTTTTTGTCGAGAATGTGCATACGACGGTACTTCATCGAAATCTTCGAGTTCTTTTCCTTGTAAGAGAGAGAGAGAGAGAGAGAGAAAGAGAAGAAATTGTCAATTCGCGTATTGTGTTTAATCACGTACCTAGAAAAAACATTCGGAGACAACACGCGCTCATTTCGACAGCAAACGCGAGAATAAAAAAAACGCGAGGAATACTTTACGCGTCGTAACGCAGCAAGGCAGTTAAATTTTAACGCGTGTATAAAATACAGAAAGATATGCAAATTTCTATTGATAACTTCTTCGTGCCGTTATCGGGAAGGACTTTTCGCGATTACGGGCGTAATGTATAATGGAGGGTGTAACTGTGTAAACTTAATCTAGAAGCCACATTTTTGACTCCTCCCCCGATTAGAATCTGGGAATAAACATAATTCAAAGACACATTGTGTGTGGCAGTGATTACACTGTATAACAAAAGCTTAGATTACAATCGTTTACGGACCAGAAAGTTATGGCACTTTCTCGACACGAACGTGTACACACTCTCGCTGCGTAAGGTAGCGCATTGTTGATTGCCAGAATGCGATATTAATAATAAATGTTTCGTCGTTGGGCGAAAGGTCCTACGCGCCACTCGCGTCGTCCGTAATAATTTGATAACATTCGCGCAAAAATTGTTCGACGATTGTGTGACTTTACGCGAACGTAAAAAATCGAAATAACGTGACCGAAATTGCTTGAACGAAAAACGCACGCAAATTTCCACCAACTGTGAGAGATAACCCGAGTCGAAATTTAGCGTCTACATTGAACCTCAATTTTTGAAAAAAAGAAATTTCGGACGTATAGCAGCGTCAAAGTAGCATCTACTTTTTTTCTTACTCCTACTTTGAGCCTATTAGAGCCTATTTTGAGCCTATCAGAGCCTGCAATGCGTCAGTCTGATCTGAGAATTAAACCCTACTTTAAAACTTTAGCAGGAAAAAAGGAAATTTCGGACATATAGCAGTGTCAAAGTAGGATCTACTTTCTCTCTTACTCCTACATAAAAAAAGAAAAATTGAGGTTCAATGTAGACGCTAAATTTCGACTCGGGAAATTTGGGGCGGTAAGTATTTGTTCGCTCGCGAAAGAACGAGAGCGGAGAGAGACACTTGCTGCAAGGTGTGCGCGTTGAGTTGATGAAACGTGCGATTCTTCTACGGTCGACGCGACCAAGAGATGAAATCACGATACTCTTGATGTAGTGTTTCTGAACAGATTAAATCATGGTGGCTTACACGGGGAGAGAAGAAAATCTCCTCTCTCAAGATTGTATTATACGGTGCGATCGGTTCTTGCTCTCAAGTGGCCGAGTAGCTCGGAGAAAAATCGCTTTTAAGAATTATCTGTGGGCGCGGTTGCAACATGATAGTCGCGCTGTGGTGTGCGTGCAGTGGAAGTATTTCAATATCTATACCTATTTTAGACATCTTCCTACGGGAACGTCCTTGCGGAACACATCCTTTTTGCAGATGTATTATTAATTTTCCTCTTTGCGGTTGAACGAATGCTTTTTGTTTTTTTTTTCACAACAATACTGTTGGTTTTATCCAGAAACGAAATATTTCCTCTGATTATGGTAAGTTATCGTATCTCTGCTTCTCAAAAAAGTTTCAAGCGAAGCAAAAGTTAGCGTAAGTTTATTTAGAGATAATAAGAGAGACTTTTTATTTGTAAAGACGCTACGTCGCCGCGAACTTTAGAATCTGCTACTTCGTCACGTCACAGAGGGCGTAATTTCGGGATCAATTTTGCTTGTTCCGTGCACGAAGCGTGTTTACACGGACGGCGGAATTTCCAGAAGTTTGGGTCATCTTTTATATATACGTTCTGAAAAAACGCGGTCTGCAAAGTTTAGCCGCGCGCGTTCCCGCGCTCGCTAATAACTCGCGGCAGCCATTCGTCCGGTATTATTTACTCCTTTCAGCCGGAGTTGCTAGACGTTGCAGCGAGTGCCCGACAAATTGTTCTGGATATAACTGCTCGAAATTACATCCTCGATTATGAAGTCTTCAGAGAGAGACTCGCGTAGGACGTCGAAAATTCTGTCGCCGCGCGCGCGCCTCTTTGGCATGTCGCGCACGAAGAACGAACGAACAAAATCGCTCGCCTTCTCGAAGTTACGAAGGAATTTTTTTCTCGGGGTCGCAACACCAAACGAGCGCTCAAAGTAAAAGAACGAAGCAACCTATGGAAGTTTTACACGCGCTCTCGTCTGCACGCCAATTACCGGCATGTGAGGCGGCGCGCGTCTAGCGTCTTGTCGTGATTGTTGTTCATCGTAGGAAAGTAAACGTCGTCGCGCGGGATAAAGAATCGCCCTCCGAGAATTTGAGAGAACCCCGCATTCGCAACGATAAATACCGCGACTCATTGAACTTTACGCGCTGCGCCGCATCTCGTGTGCAATGTTCCGTAATTACCAAGTAACAACCGTAAAACGCAATATCGTAAATTATATATATACACACACACACACACACACATACGTATATATAACGGACGCTGGTATATAGCCACACGGCTCGCGATGGAAATTTTTACCGAGTATCGTAAATTTCGAAGGTAAAAGTTTCTGAATTACGCGTCGCTTCAAAAAGAAACTCCGAGATATATTTTTTTGTCTCGCTAGATAAATTTATTTCAAAACGTTCGGTCGATTTCGAGTTGGAGATTATATTTATTTGAGCGGTGGCGCTAAATGAGAGAATCTCATTTTCAATCGCGTCGACGATGAGACGAGGAAAACCGTTGCATATGCAAACTGTTATATGCGGCCACCTGCCGCATCTCGTCGTGACGAGTTACATACGTGCGAACGACTATCGGCCGTGTCTCTATATATGTGTGCATTAGAGTCACTCTCGGTACGTGCGCACCGAGATACGAGCAGGTTCTCTTCTATTCTTTATTTACGCGCGCTAACGGCGACATCGCGAATGAACGGAAACTGATTTTATTTGATTTTTTTTTTTCAAAGATCGAGTAAAAATCTTCCGATCTCTCTCGCGGTCCACGTAGTTGAAGTTTTGAACATTGAAGACATCCGGAAGGATCCCGATAGCCAAGATTTCTTTTGCGCAGATCGACGCTTGCACAGGTTCCGTTTGCACAAAAAAGTTTTGCGCAGATCCCGATTGTCCATTTGCACAGAACATTATTGCACAATATTACACAGCTAAAGCACTATGCGTTGTGACGTTAATGATATTGAACGCGTTTGTTTTGGCGCTTTATGCGCTTCGAGTGCCAGTCCATCTTTGTTCTACATGTAAAGAGCAATAAAGACGAATTAATGCTTAAAGTGCGGAAGCACCCAAAACGAACTTATTGTAGAGAAACAAGGTTAGATTAAGTTAGGGTTAGATTCGATTTTTTTTGGGAAGGAGATGCAGGGCGTAGCTCCCCTGCCCACGCTTACAACACACAAACATAAATAACAAAAAAAGTCTTATTTTAATATTTTTCGGAAAACAATGGTCTGGTTACGAAATTTTCTTTGTTAACAAGTAAACGACAAGGATGGCTTAGTTATTCTTCTCTCAGAAAAATGATTTTTACAATATATAAAAAATAAATACATGCTTTTGTGCAAAAAAGTGATCTGTGTAATATAGTACATGTGCGATAAATGTTCATCATACATGCGCAATCGGGATATGCGCAAAAATTTTCTGTACAAACAAGATTTGTACAAACGAGATCTCTCTGTGCAACATTCGATCTGGTCAAAAGAAATCTTGGCAATCGGTGCTCCGCCAAGACATTTGCTGTAGAAAAATCAGTAGTTTGAATCAATATAAAAGGATCGGGTGTGAAAACTTCGCTTAGTTTTTGTGCTTCACGTTGTGGTGTAAGCGATCTGACTAATACAGAAACGGGAGCCATCGTGCGCGCGCGAATCACAAGGTTGTTTTCTTGACGGATCTCACAATGGGGCGCTATTTCACACCCCCGCGGCGTTGATTGCAATCGTTGCCGGCTCAGCTGGTTCTTCTTATTCCCACATTACGGTCGCAACTTTCACGTATTCACACCGATCGATAATTTGATTTGCTTGAAAGGAAAGAAAAAAAAAACAGATACAGAATTACACCGCTGTAGAATCGGCATCGCGCGAACGCGAGCGAGGCACGAGGTGTGTATCCGTCTTTGCGCGATGTAACCCTAATGGTCGGACAATTTGCAGAGGCGTGCCGAGTCTGAAGACAGACTCCCCTGCGAAGTTTCTGTTGAAGCCGGACTCGAAAGTAATGGCCTGATGTTACTTAATATCCACCGTAGACGCGCTTATCTCAGATATGCCCTAAAGGACTGACGTATATTTCCATATTTTACCCCGTGCGGCAGAAGCGCTTCACGTCTGCCAATTTTCACGGCGGAATCGTAGGCGCGCCTACGAACGAGATGCATCGCGGGAAAATCGCGATTTTTTTACCCCGGCGCTTTGTGATAACAACAGCGGCAAAAAATCGTGCAATTGGGGCAAATTTTTCGTTTAATAACATCTTGGTTATCTTGTTAATTTTCTGGTTGTTTCTTTTTTTTTTTTGTCGTAGAAGTTGAATTTTTTGAACAATACGCGATTACGTAAAATTAAACAGAGTGGATTGTACGGCAACCTGCAATAATAAAACTAAAAAAAAAAAAAAATTCAGTAACAATTTATACATCTATTAAAAGACAATAAATACAGATTTGCGGTGCTCGGTCGGTCTCGCGGAACTAGTTACGTAAACGTCCGGACAATGATGAATTGTCTACACGAAAAAATTGCGAATACCTTCCACAGTGATTTTCGTCGATAACCGCGCGGCCGCGGCTTCATTTTTCCCCGGCTAATTTCCGGTTGAGATGTGGGTTACGATGGTGAAGCTCGAGCACATAAGTCTCTCCGATATCAGCAGCTCCTTCTCTCTCTCTTTCTCTCCCTTCTCTCTCTTGGCTATCATCCCTCTTAACTCTGTCTTATGCTATCGCAGGTACGAAAGCGACCAATTCTCGACAGTGAACCAAGTTTTGAAATTTGTGTGTATATCCTCTCTTAAACATTTTATTAATTTGTTGTGCGTATATATATATATATAAATATATATATATATATATATATATATATGTACACTACGTATCTGCAGTGCGATTGAGGGATTTATTAGAATTTTCGAAGCTGTCGTGATATCAGTAGCCCCCGTAGTAGGCTGCTAACTTATTTTCTTATCCCTCGTCAACTCCGTGACGTTTAGCGTTATCAGCGAGGTAAGGATTAAGTTAGTTTTAATTAAATGCATAAATTTCGTGCGCGCTGTGACACGGAGAGGCCGGGAGGCTAAATATTCGAATCGTCCTTCAATTGCGTATTAGCACGCAAAAGTTTTGCAAATTACGCAAAATAATATATGTCTTGTTATTTCTTAAACAACTTAAAATTGCTGCGTGTCATTTGCACATAATACGTTGCTAGGCTACGTCATGTAATGTGAAATATATTACACGATGTGGAGACAAGATTGTGGTCCAATGCATTTTTAAGTGGATATGAATATTTGTCTTATCAGAAAATATTGTATACGTGTATGTAAAATATATTCCAAAATTACAACTTCGATTAGGTTTTGTTTCTGTCGAATATTTGTTTTCCAAAATAAATTAGACGGTTTGTATTTAAAATTAAAAAAAAGAGAGAGAGAGAGAGGAAAAGAGAGAAATAGAATCTGATTTTTTAATCGACTAGCACAACACAAGCGCGCGCTATTATTATTTTTATTTTCATGTGTTGCATCAGTGAACACAACCTGTCACCGCGATGACAGCTAATATATACATCTTCTAAACTATGTAATACACATACGAGAGATGTCAAAAATAACGCATGAAAATCAAACTCAAAAAATAAAAGAAAGAGAGAAGAATGGAAAAACAACACGTGACAAAGAAAAGAGTAAAAAAGAAAATATTATACATATACATATATTATATATAATATATACATATATTATAGATAATATTCTATATCTATATATAATACACATACATACACACACACATATACACATATATATACATACCGTAATCATGTAACCGAGGTCAGTGATCCCGCCCAGGTCGCGCGACCGAGGTCAGTGACCCTCCCCACCAAGGCCGCGCGGCCGAGGTCAGTGACTCCGCGAAGGCCGCGCGGCCGAGGTCAGTGACCCCGCCAAGGTCGCGCGGCGGAGGTCAGTGACATTACTGTAGTATGTATATAATACAATATAAAGTATAATATTATAAATATATAATAAAAATTATATGTATAATATGTATTATTTAATGTTATATATAATATAAATCACGTTACTTTCACGTGTTGTTTTTCCACTCTTTCCTGTCACGTGACTTTAGTTACGTTTTTAATTTTCTCTACATATACGACGAACTGTCTCAAAATCGCTTTTCATTATTTACTCTCTCGATCTTACCGATTCGATTCGACTCGATCAATCAACCAACCAATCGGCAACGCGGAAAAAAGGCAACAATAGATGCGATACATTCGGCTCCAAAACGCGCACTTTGCGGAACACATGGATTTTTTTATATAGAAAATTTACCGCGCTCACTGCGAAAACGATCGATGAGACTTGACCGTAAATCGGACGTCGCCGGGCGATGATGTATCACTTACTGCAGAAAATGTATTTGGACGGCGCGATGCTTTCGACCGATTAAATGACTTATTATCGGACTTATACACTCTTTCTCTCGTATCAGCGGTCGGTGTGCGACACGCGCGATCAACAACCTCGCCGCCGCCGACGCCGCCGCCGGCGTCTTTCATCAATCGCGTCCCATTGCGGGGAACGCGCTTAGGTTAAATGAATAAGGATAAGATCGATGCATTACGGTGCAGAATTCTCGATCACGGGGGTTCCGTGACGTTAAGCACATCTGTATTATTTTATCCGCGCACGTTCCCCGTGACAAGCTTATCGTTAGCACTCTCCATAATTTTAATTTCTCCAAGAAATATTAATTATCGATGGCAAAGCACAAAATAATAATTAACGTATGTATACAAAAAAATTATAAATACAACAATAATAAATACAGCACGTAGAAAATAAACGCACACGTTTATAAATTTTCGTACGTTGAGAGGAATTAAATTCTGTCTCTCTCAGTGGATCACAAATGAAATAGAGATAATAAATGTTTTCACTCTTGCAGATATACGACATACATTACTTTCTTTGCTCTTACAAACTCGTTTTATCTTGTTTCAGGTGAGTCACGATGTTGTGTTTTGCATGAAGGCCGGAACTTGATATCAAATCAGGTAACTTGGTTGATAACACTGTCAAAGAGACAGCTCGATGTCGTTGTGACGTCAACGAGAGGGAAAGGACGAGACAAACAGGACGAGAAAGAGAAAGAAAGAGAGAGAGAAAGAGAGAGAGAGAGTAGGAAAGACGCAAAACGACGAAATACGCGGCCCGTTTACATACATTACGCTTTCAAACTGCTGTTCACGCAGACGAATCACCGTGATAGCCGGCGCGACGTACAGATGAGTCCGCTTAAAACCCCGGTGTGCACCCGTTCGCGCACACAAACGGATCTTGCACACACGTACGTAGACCTAGACGCCGCGTACACACACAAGCACGCGCGCGTATGCACTGGCGTATGTAAAGGATCCACGATTACATTTACAAACAGTTAAGGCCATTAGCGAGCACGCGAAACCTCGGGGTACTAATTTAATCCAGCTCGGTAATTGCGAAAGATTCTAATGGCCTTCGCCTCCTCCTCGCCCGCGTTTCCTTCGCTGTCGACGTCGTCCTCGTTCATCTTGGCGACGCCGAAATTTTCATAATTTTCGTTACCCTGGATTAAAATCGTTCTTTCTCTTTCTCTCTTTCTCTCTCTCGAGTTCTTTATATATTCTTCTCTCTCTCTCTCTCTTTCTCTCTCTCTCTCTCTCGTTCTTCTCCGCGCGTTTTCCTCTTATTGCCACAAGAGGCAAATATTTTTCGCGTGGCAACGAGCAGGGATATGGAAATCGAGTTTCGTTCTCTTTCTCTCTTTCTCGGCAAAAAGGATTTATTTCCGAGCTGGCGCATATTTAACATCTGGCTCGTGTTTCGCGCGTGTCGGTTATGTCGGCGCGCGGGAAATTTACGTCACATTTCTCATTAAATAAACCTCCATGTCAAAGAATATGTAATTGGAAAAAAGTAAAACAAAACTTCTTAAAACATTTTATTGGTGTTATAAATATTTGTTACATTTGCGCGTGAGCATCTTACAACAGTGTGGTATAGCGTTTGAGTGTCGGCGCCTGTCATGCTTATTACCACTTTTTTTTTATTACAAATAAAAATTATTTTTCTGAATATTTGTAACTAATCTATATTGTATAAAATATAAATTCAATTTTATTGAGAAACAAAAAAAAAAAAAAAAAAGAGAAACCTCCCCGGCGGGGAATCGAACCCCGGTCTCCCGCGTGACAGGCGGGGATACTAACCACTATACTACCGAGGATCTCGCATGTGAGGTCTCCTTATTAGTGAGAGATATGAAGTTTGTTGCAAACAGTCTTCGAATAATCATAAAATATAATTGCAAAAGTCGAAATCTTTGACTTTTATGCAAATACAATTATTTTTTTATACATGAAAATTAAAGCAATTTTTAATATACACATAGCTGCTACTATAATCTTTTATATTTGTTTTGAACAATTAAATGGTAAAACTTTTATGAAAATCTTTATATAATTTATATTATAAACAAATGAACAAAAAAGAGAAGAGAATTATAAAAGAATATATCTCTATATAATGCATTTCGGATGGTGGTGTCAAATGGCTACAACTTCCGCTTGCGAGCGGCGTTTCTTGTCAGCGACGCGCCTTTCGTGACGCGAACGCTCGCGGATTAATCACGTTTACAGGGCGCTTTGTAACCGTCCCTTGTGGCGCGCGACAATTCCGGGCGGAAAGACGGCGCGCGAGCCGCGCGATCGTTGAGTTCCCGAGGGACGGGAAAGCCCAGAAAAAGGGACCAAAGCGAATTACTCAGCGCGCAACCGCGCCCATTTGCGGAAGAACGAAGCGGACATGTAATGGCGAATTGGATTACTCCGGTCGGGATGAAGAAAGCGAGCGCGAGAAATTGCTCTTTACCGCGATCCGGTCCGCGCTGAGGATACGAGCGTTTCCTCGCGAGAGGAAACGAGAAGGCCCCGCGATAACGACTCGTGGCGAATCATCTATCTTCTCTAGATTCGTTCTCTTTTTCTCTCTTTAGATAATAATTTCCCATAAAATATTTTGCTTCCGCAAAGTAAAACGCGAAATTTAATGACGAAGATTAAACGGTCGATTTTACGCGCTTATATGACGGCCGTCGTTGTTGCGAATACGCCACGCGAACTGCCACATCCTGTGGATCGATCGCGACAAACAGGAAAACGCACATTATGCTTGCTGTCATTCGCTTCGATTCGTCACTTCCGGGACTATTGGGATTTCTCTCGTCACTCTCTCTTTCTCTCTCTCTCTCTTTTCCGCGGTATGAGAGCGGCAATCATTTTTCTGTTCCTCAAATTACGATCACTCTGCGCGTCTGAGAAAACGTCGTATACCTTATTAATCGCCGAGATACTTATCGGTCGTTAACGAGGGGTGGGGAAGGCACGTTAATTAACCAACGTATGCGACGACGCGTCGCGTTGCCGCACCTGCAGCAGAGCAGGCTTCCTCCAGGTTTGTGTAAACCCGACCCACATTGACAGATTAATAAACGGATACGTTATCTCTCTGTCCTTTGACGGCGACTGTCGCGCGATGAGACCGTAAGATCGAACCCAAATTGGCGCAACCTGCTCGCATAATCAACGATGACAAATATAACTGAGTGGACGAGTGACTATTATTGCTCTTTGCAATTTTGTTTAGCAGCTGTTTATTAAAAAAAAAAAAAAAAAAAAAAAGAAATATATTTGCTTAGTCGATTTCTCCGACTGTACGAGTTTTCTATTTTCACGTTCGCCTTTTTTTTTTTTTTAAATCGTTTTTGCCTCGAAAAACAATTAATCGCCGCGTGCACTTTTTTTACCGGACGTAAAAGTTCTCTAACTGGATAGTCGGACAACGGTAGCGAAAAATATATTTCGATTTACTGTTAGGTAAATTGCATTACTTTGCGCGGCCGCACGTGGAAGACGAAACACGCCTCGTCTTATCTTCTCCGTGTGTTTACAAACACAACGCGTCTGTATTCAGACGCGCGCGCGCGCGCGCGCAATAATTAGGCTTCGGGTTGGATACGCAATGCATGCAGCATTCCGGAAAAAAGCCGGAAAATTGCTAATGAACACACAAAGCGGTAGACATTCCGTTCCTCAACGGGGCGATACAAAAACCTCTTCCGGCATAAATTAAACGTGCCGCGTATGTAAGAATAATTACGCCCGTATAGCCAGCTGATTCTCGTTTAACACGAGTTTAAATTAACACACGATGCGATTAGTCAATGTGAAATACGAAGCGCGTGTGTTTCTCTAATTGTGATACACGCGCACGTTTGTGTTCGCGCTCTCTTTCACAGCGCACGTTGCTTTGAACGTCAACATCTGCGGTAAACATTTGTTAAAAACAACAACATATTTACGGGATCGTTGATGGAAATAATTATTGTGAGTGTCTCTACCGTGTAAGATTTACTGTTGATTTTTATCCGGGCGTCATTTACTTCGTTGCGCACGTACAAACACTTGAAATTATGTTTGTCAAATCTTGTAGCGCATCTCCGGAAGCGCACGTCGCGGCGAATAACAATTCCGGCCGGCTCCTCCCAGCGGGAAAAATGACGACGACGGCGGGATATCGGGAGAGTGGCAGGGGTGCGTTTTCATACAAAATAACGAAAAGCTTCTTCCGGTACCGGGCGACGTAATACGTTGGTCGTACGGTGTGCGAAAGTTTCTCTCCGCCCGGTAGGCGTGGCTGGGTTGCCAGGCTAACCCTACAACGCACATTTGCCGACTGTTTACGTACCCGATGTGAAAGCGTCGCGAAATGCAAGTCCCGCCCAACGGCCTGGTGGTGGTGGCGGTCTGTGCCGTGGGGACGATAACAAAAATACTTTTTTTTTTGTTGTTTTTCCGCTAAGACGACGCAGCGCGAAAGCCCGACAGTCGTCTGACGCTTTTAGCGGCGGAAGTTAGCTGGCGTTATCGGAAGCTTGTCACGAAGGATAAATTTTAACGCAAAGTGGCCCACAAAGGTGAGAACTTTCAAAAAGAGAGAAAGATCTACTTTTCTCTAAGAGGTTTTGTACAAGAAAATACACAAATGTAATATAATTCACATAATTGGGAGACAAATGATAATATTGCATCGAAGAAACAATATTTAATTAATCTGGTGATAATTTGTGCAATAGATCTCTTATATTTTATAAAACGTAAATTAGATTTTTGATCGGAATTTTAATCTTTTGGGGGGAAAAAGAGACGAAAATGGCGACGAGATTGTCTCTTTCGGGAAAATCGACGGAGGGGGGGAGAAGAGCGAGCAGTCAGAGAGGGTGGAGGGCGTATGCACTGAAACTGGGTTCAATTATACTGTTAATTACGCTAATTAGGAATGTGCAATTATCAGCAGGCTGTACGTAATGGCACAGCTTATCTGTGTGAGTGTGTGTGTGTGTGTTTGCTGGCGAGTATAATAGTCCGGTCGTGCCAGTCCAGTGTCTACGTTATTATTTTCTGTGTATGGTCGTGCATAGCTGCTTGTGTGAACGTGTAGCATGATGCAACACAAGTAAACACTCGCTCGTGCGTTTGCTTGTGTACGTGCCGCTTATTACGTGAGTTAAAATGTGCCGCGCGTTGATAAAGCGTTTTAAATGCAATCATTAATTTCGCGTTCCTATTACCGCAATTAGAATTTGCATTTTATAAATATGCAATGTTTCTCGTCGTGGCACCAACTTCCCTTCTCCCCGTTTTTCTATTCTAATCCCCTCCCTAATGTCCTCATCTCGCTCGCCACAGTGTCTCTTGCAGCAAAAAATCTGTGTATCTTAAAAAAAAGATATTTTTTTCCGATTTATATTTTACTAATTAATTTTTCTTGGGATGCAACTCGTTGGTTTTGGGAAACAATAATTTTGTTGCTCAGGAAAAACAAATATAAAAAATTAATTTTATAATTTGACTGTGTTACAATTATATGATGTGAATATTGTTAATTTGAGTACCCACTGAAGAAGACTCAATATATAGTCGAAACGTTTGGGACAAAACCGCTTTGAGTATTATTTACCCGCAAAACATCCTGCAATCCGTTCAGTTACGCCTACGTTACTACATGCATATAAAAAATTAATGTTTGTCAAAAGTTTAGATATTTTTTTTAACGAAGTGAACGAGTTATTATTGAAAAAAAATTTAAAGATACATAATTATCATATTATATTATATTTTTATTTCGTTATCCGTGCAAACATAAAAATTACGACGATTTTTATACGTGACTACTTTACGAGCACCCGGTAGGAAGGCACGAGCACTGACCGGCAGCTCCCGACCGCGGAGCCTACGAATTAGCGATTCTAAGTATTTCAAGACGCGCGTCGTCAAGTGTATGACGAGTACTCGTTGTCCAATTTCGAGAAATCTTTGATCTCACCGCGAAGCGTACGGATCTGTACGACGACCCTTCGTGTTATTTTTATCACGCGGCTGGATAAATTTTTATTATTTGACGCGCGGGGTGTTAACTTCGTCTCGCAAATCGAGAAGACGTCACGAAACGTGTTCAATAAATTTTTACGCGAGAAGATTATCCAAATTGTCACTGCGATTTTCCGAAAGAGAAACCGTTCTAATTATCGTTTCCATATTGACGTTGCGATATAGCGCGTTATGCGCCCGCACGCACGCCGAACGATCACGGCAACAGATCGTTTCCATTATTCAGACACACACACACACACACACACATCGTCGTGACAGCAAACCATACGCACAAATCGATGCCGACCGCGCGCGATGACTCCTCCGCTATGTAATCGCGAGAAATGTGTAGAATCGTTGGATCGCATAGCGTGAGCGCGTGCGCGCGGAAGATCGATGCAATCGCATCGACGTCTCGGGCCCGCATTCCCGCATTTAGCGCTGCAAACGATGTTTCTAATTTTACTGGCGTGACCGAGAAGAAAATTTCCGATTCCTGACGATCGACATTACATTAATATCTTCTGCTCGAGAGAGAGAAAGAAAATACACACACACACACATACGCGGTCTAAACGAAACTAAAGGAGCAAGAACAACCGTGAGAGATCTCGCGCTGTAAGAAGAATCTTTTCTCTTTGCCCTCTGTTCTCGACTGCTGCTTCAATCTCCGCTTAATAATTGTTTTTTTTTGCACTCGTGTTTACGATGACCGACCAATGATACGCATTACAAGTCGCGCCGATTGCGCGTCTACTCTTTCGACGCGTTGAAATTTTCAGTCTCTCGCGTTTTAAAAAAAAACGCGTAGTTTTACTTTGTTATTAAAGTATAAACAAATACAATAAATTTCACACTCCGTGTGAATGGCATATTTAAATATATTTTTATAGAACTCTTCTCTATAGAACCCGAGTCGAAATTTAGCGTCTACATTGAACCTCAATTCCTCTTTTTTTATGTAGGAGTAAGAGAGAAAGTAGATCCTACTTTGACGCTGCCATACGTCCGAAATTTCCTTTTTTTCTGCTAAAGTTTTAAAGTAGGATTTAATTCTCAGATCGGACTGCGCATTGCAGGCTCTGATAAGCTCAAAATAGGTTCTGATAGGCTCAAAGTAGGAGTAAGAAAAAAAAGTAGATGCTACTTTGACGCTGCTATACGTCCGAAATTTCCTTTTTTCAAAAATTGAGGTTCAATGTAGACGCTAAATTTCGACTCGGGAATACCGCGCGTATCGTGATCAAATAACATTTGGCGAAAAACAGACGTTTTTATACGCAATTACACGTTTGTAAAAAAAAAACGTGTCGATAAAATAAGGAAGCATTTCAATTTGTTTCACACATGTGTGTTACCCGAGCTCGAAAACCGATGACGTACAATTTCCAGATCGATAATATCGATTCGTCGCGGGTCATTTTCTGGGTTTTAATTATACCTGGGGGTTAGCCGAGGGGGGTTAACCCCATTAAAGTTCGCGATGCTATAAGATGCTACCGTAATCTTTCTTTCGTTTCGTTCGTTCTCCGAACAGATCCTGTTACGATCCGTTTACATTAAACATTTCCGACTTTATGGCCCGACCGATGATGTTCCAAAGTACGAAAAGTAAGAACTTGGAGATCCGCTCGTATTTCAAATCTCGTATTCGACAAATTTCTTAATCAAAAATAATTGTGTGCGTGCAAAAGTTTGATTGGTGTTACTCTCGAAGCGGAGGCCGTTGTATATTGGCTCAACAATGCAATTTTCGAGATGGAAGAGATAAAGGGTTAAGAAATCGACGGTTAGTTTTGCGCGACCGCAACGAGCCGGTAACGCGCGCATTTGCGAGAAGTTAACAGCTTCATAGAAAGGTACCAGCCACCCGTTCGCTCGATTTCTGACTGTTCCGCGTTTACTGCGTTCTTGAGGAAGAGATGAGGAAGAGAGAGAGAGAGAGAGCAGCACGAGAGATAAGGAAGAATAAAAGAGAGAAGAGAAAAAGAGAGAGAGAGAGAGAGGGAGGGAGAAAGAAAGAGAGCGAGAGAAGAAGGACGAAATCCCATTCTGCTCGAAAGCTGGAAGAATAAGAGATAATCGGTGAGGGAACGGCAGTTAATTTTACGAGAGCCGATGATTCCACAGCGAAGTGACTACGTAGAAACTACTTCTTACCCGTTTATAAGCGCACTTAAATCGCGGTTTTGCCGCTATTCCGCAGCTTCGTGTTTACCTTTCCGGCTGTCGATGGCAATCGCCGAACGAGAACATCTCCGTTTCTCTGATTACGACTGGCCGGGTCAATGACGAAGTTTCGAGGAAATCTCTCTCTCCGCGCCTTAATCGTCGGCTCTCCCGCAACGAACTCTCGTTGCCCGATTCTCTCATTCCCGAGCGAGAAACTTTTCAAACGCGCGGCGCACTTGATCGTCTTGTTTTTTTTTTTTTTTTTTTTTGGTTCTGTCCCGCGTTCGTTCAAAGATTCGGTGAGGTAGATCGTAAAAAATTCATTCGACGATTAATGTTTATTGTTTGAATAATCAAATTAGCAGAACGTATTCGTTCTAGTTTTTTGTAACAAAAAAAAAGAAGAGAATAACGAGTTGCCATTTTTCCGTTGTGAATAATATATATTTCAAGCGAGTCGAGTACTTACGGCTTCGGCTTTTATCGTGAGTTTTAATTATTCCTGGGCTTTAATGACACCACGATCGCGCGTTTTAAATACATTTTCGAAAGCTGACGGGGGGAAAAAAGACGAGAGCGCGAAGGGAAGAAACGACTGGCGCGATTCTTTCAGAGAATCGGAGGCCACCGCTCAGATAATATGCTAATTTCTTGACAGGTAAGTAAAGCACGCAGGGGAGATCAGACCGTGCTAACCTCACAATTCTGTCGAATCGGTAATGATTATGGTCGTTAATGGCCGACGTATTTCATGGCCGACCGATCATCCTTCTACCGCGCGCACACACGATTGTCTTTTATATTCATCTTGCGCCAACTAAGGACGCTCGTTCGTGTTTTTTTTTTTTTTGTTTTACGCAATTTCGTTGTTCTTCAATGAGAGGAAAAACGTGGCGAGAACAGAGAGATTTTCTTCGTGAAAACGAGATCGCGAGAGAAATTAAATTCGATTTTCTTCGTCGCGAAGTTAAACGGAGTCGATATTAAGGTCGCGGCAATTATCGTTATTTTGTAAGAGAAACACGGGTGGAAAATAATGAATGTACTCTCTTACATGCAATATTATTGCAAAAAACTGATCTCGTAGCGCGAAACGTGATTTCTCGCCTTGCGCGGGGATCGACCCGCGCAGTCTTAATAACTTTTTAGCACGAGGGAGAAGGGAAGGGGCAATATACTTATATCTCTCTCGAATGAGAAGTGCGACTTAAACGCTCCACCCCATATGTACGTCAGAGGCCACCCCGTAGCAACATCTGGATCCGCGTCGTTCCGCGCGCGAGAGAAGCTTCTTCTTCTCTTTCTCTCTCGGCTGCGCGACTACTCTCCGCGCTTTGCTCTCACTCGCTCACAAATGAATCCACGTGTGCGCGGTTACCGATATATGCAACAATTATTATTATATCATCCCGGGAGGTGTCGGGAGGTCAAGCGTGCCACGACTACGTATAGGCATAATATCGGGCCTATTGAACGCGCTCGCCACGTTCTTCTCCGCCCCACGTGTACGGCCCCGCGATACGTAATTATCCCGGCGGGCCGCTGCCTCTCTCGCCGCGATATTTATGGGATCGAGAGCGCGAGATCGAAATCGAAACGTGCCCGATCGTGCCAGTTCCATCTGCCGCTCCGATCTGTCCTCCCAGAAACGCGCGGCGTATCTACGAAATCGGATTCGCCGCTGCTTCTTCTGATCATCTGATACTCGTAAGTATTAAAATCGAGATCACATCTTGTTCCGCATTCACGCATACATATACTGAATCGTTCGGAAAGTAATTTCGTTTATGTTCGAGAAAATAAACGACCATTTTTTTTATAGTATACAAATATTTTATTTTATTTAAAAAATTTTTTATAAGAATAAACCTTGAAATATTAGCTGTCAAAATATATAACGACAATATGATTTAGAATGAGAAGTTGGCTGGTTAAAAATACAACTGACGACATTGGTGGAAAAAAAAACAAAAATTAATTTCCAAACGACTCAATATATGCGCGTTATTATTATAATACATATAAAAAAAAAGATCCATAAAATTAACGTGCGATGTTAATTTTTTCTGTCGTGCTTGAAAAAGTTATTGTAAAATTAAGAGATTAAGTAGGCGCGGTTTTTTCTATTTTTAAATTGAAAAGAAAGAACAATATCAACAGTACGTGTGAAAGATAATAGCGTAAAATAAGATGTAGCTGATGATAAATCAGATACTCGGGAGGTTTCTCTCCGATACTCTTCATTACGACCTCTCTCAATCGAGATACGATCTCATGACCCATTTCCCATTTCCGTTCATCCCCTCCGCCGAGATTGCAATTATTGCGAGGCGAGAGATCCGCGGCTCGCAGAAAAAGAGAGTTAAAGAAATTGAATGTCGGGAAGGTGCGCCGAAGTCATCCACCCCCGTAACGCATCGTCCCGTCTTCTTCTTCTTCCTAGATGCCGGTTGCGATTCAACTACTTGACCACTGGCTGGCTCATTCCGAGCTCCCCGCGTTTTCCCACGGTAAACCAACTAATAAAATCCGTTTTTTATCAATGGCGCATTATCGGGACCTCGGATGTTTATGGCAAAAAAACCTCGTCGATCTTGCCCCCGAATGGAAGGCTCGAACAATAAAAAGTCCGTTCTTTTCTATCGATTGAAGTCTCCGAATTCACGAAATAAATGATTCTGTTCGATAATTATTTATTGATCTAATGTAAAAAAATACAAAAGTATTTTTTTAACGTGACAAACGTTCGAACGAATCTGACGAAAAATTGCAACGCGGAAATTTTACGTGGCAGATGCAATCGCGTTGTTATTGTTCCGCTGTAGTGAATCACGTGTGTGTGTGTGTGTGTAATGTAAAAGTCGTCACTAACCTATTGACCGAAAACCGAATACCGATGCATCACGCGATACGCTCACGGTAAAGGCCTTGAACCGATCAGACGAAGAAAACACGCGCACGCACTTTTAACGAAGGACAACGGTGCGTTGGATCGCATGCGTTCTCGTCGTGAAACAAAGGTGCGCGGGTGTTCATTCAGTTGTTGCGGCTCGAGCGCGCGGAAACAAACGAACGATCGCGTATACAACGTGAGATAACCGCGCGATCATTATCACGTCTCGGTACACTTTTAATTTACAAAATAAAAAGTATAAAAAAACACAATTTAAACAACAGGATGTACAGTTGTATAAAAAATTTAATTTGTTTAACGCGCGCGCGCGAAAAGACACGTTGCGCGTTTCTCTGCGGGTTATACGAGATATCGCGGACGGGAAGGGATCTCATAGAAAAACGTACGTGGGTTGCAACGAGTACGTACGTAGACGGTCACTTTTGCGGCTTATTCATCGCGCATCGTGAAAGAAAACGCGCGGCGAACATGTATGTAAGTGTATTGAAGCGTAAACGCCATTTACGGAACGGAAAATTACGGTTTGCTAACACACGCTAACGTGATAAATGTGGAGAGAGAATAATATAGCGTAACGTACGCACGCACGCACGAATCTCTTCGATTTTGTTCTATGTTTATCCGCGTCTTTCTCGGTGAATACGAATAATTAAAATTTATGTTATAATATCTCGAAAGTTGTGTGAGGGGGAGAGAGTTGCCCGCTCGCGAGAAATTTATTTTCTTGAGAAAACAGGGGGGCTATTTGTAAATATTAAAAATAATATTTATTACACACTTAACATTATGATAACTCTCGTATTAATTTTCAATGTGTTGAACACAATCGGGTGAGAAACGATCCAGAGGGATTATGTAAATTAATTTCAACGTCGATTATTTTACAAATCTTCTTCGTCGTTCGCGGTCTGTTTTACCTAAAGTTCCCGACCGTCAGTACGGCGCGCGGTCGAATTCTACCTGCCCCGATACCACCGATAACTAATCGGCCATCGAGAAGTGTAGGTCGATGCAGACACGCGAGGCGCATCCCGCGTGCGCGAGGACCTTGAAAACCGACCGGATAAAGAGACGCACGCACACAGCTCATCCATCGCACAGCGCTCTCTCGCATGTCTCTTGCGGGAGAGAGGGATCGGATAAATTTTTACTCGGGTCGTCAATGTGCCACCCGAGTGGTTGCGCCGCGCTTCGCTACTTTAGACACACCTCATCGTCGGCGGTTCATTCACCGCCGCGGATGATAGCGTGCCATCGCGCGTTCTCTCTCTCTCTCTGTGTCGGTCAGGTCAGGTTTTTAACGGTCACGTGATCACGTCATCGTGCGTGCACCATCCCGCGGGAATGGACCACGCGAAAGCTACAACGTCGAACGTCACGAAGACGCGCTTCTTCTTTTCCGACGGCCTCCTCTTCTTCTCTCGCGGGTTTACGTTTCTTCTTGCCGACACAACAAACATCTTCTTCTCGGAATCGCGAAGAAATAACTGCGGAAAGAATCGCGTCGGGTCTCTCGACTTTTTACGAGTCACATTACTGACGATTAGTAATTGATATCAAAAACGAGTAAACCTGCGAGTTTCTTAGTTTTATATCCGCGAGCGTGCGTGCTCGTAACAGCATTAGTCGCGATACGTAATTATGAAAACGGAGCAGAATTTAATATCGAAAAAAGGAAAAAAAGAGACAGAGAGAGAAAAATTCTGATACATATATAGATATATATATCTTCGCCTTTCTCTCCGCGACACATTACGCTCAGCTGGAAATCACTCAAGGTGAGCAGGTGCTCTCACTTTCGACTGCAAGTGCAGAAAGGGTATCGTTTTAACGGCCGATCATTAATTTCGGTCTTTAAGTGGTAACGATCGAGCGTAATAACAATGGCACTAAAGACGAGCATCTCGGTCGGACTTAATTACAGATTGAAAATGTTTCTCGCCCCGCGTTCACGCTGAGTAAAATGTATCATTCGCTAATGTTAATTCTCTCCGATCGTCTCGTTGAGAGACTATCGCTCGATTATCGTAAACAAGCGAGCTCGTTCGAGTCGTGCGCGCGGGGCAACGCGCTATCGGGGATATCGTTTGAAATTAAACGATATATAATATATATATGCGTATATAACTAAGCCGTATTTAATTACATAAGCCGTACGTTTATTCAATATCGTAATTAATACAAGAGAGACCAAAAGAGACATCTATTTAATTAACTCGCTCGTAAAAAGAACATACATTACTTTCGCAGAGACTGCGAGAATCGGCAAGATTTTCCGAAGCGAGATCTTATACGCGCTCTGGTTCGATTAACATCGCGGCTCGAAATTACGGCCGCAACTCTTCCGAACGAAAAAAAAAGCCGGAGGAGGAAACGGGATCTCATTATCGACGCGTTCGTTTAACGTTCTCGGCATTAAGGGAGTAAATTAAACAAATAAGGAGGGGATATATAATATTTTTTGCGGAGAATCTCGAAGGGCTCGCGAGAGAGGTTGTTTCGCCGCGGGCGCATCCACCGACAACAAGTCATATTGTAAATAATCTCGTTCGCGTAAGTACGAAAACGTACGCGGCCGGCGTATTATACCGTTAAGGTATAAGAGAGCCGCGTGCTCCGATAATCGAAGAATTAGTCGTCGCACCTGCTCGGTGCGCGCGCTGCGGATGAGCCGCGCGATGCACAACATACGCGGCGTTATGCGCGCTCCCCGCCCCGATCGAAGAGGCCTCGGGAAGATGGAATTACGATGTGTGTGCCTGCGCCTTCGAGACTCCGGGAGTAATTTAGATACGAAAGCGCGAGCGAGAGGTCTCTCTCATCAGGCGCGGGGGGAGAAATGCGAACGACTCTTGTTCGCGATAACCAAACACGCAATTATCCGCCGGCCACCTCGCGATCGGGATACGGCCGCGTTCGGGTATTTTTTTTTTTTTTTTTTTTTTTTTGTTTATGTATGACCGAGCGATCGGAATGCCGCAATTACACAGCGAGCGTCCGCGAATAAGCTCTCCCGGTCTTTTTAACAATGTGTTTCGATAGAGTGTTTCGTAATCGGCGCGAAATATACATTTTAATCTTGAAGTAAATTTGAACATATTTTTGAAGAATCTCGAGAACGCGCGCGGTAGAACATGCGGTAGAGAATTGCCGATATGTAGTAATTAGATAAGCCGGGTTTGTTATAATATCAATATTTATATATATATACGCAATCGGATATATTATTGCGGATTTTACGATAGTGGACTTTATCTGTTTATTTACACCCGCGTATCTTCGAATCTCCGATATCACTGGAGTAACTGTAATTTTAAACAAGTTTCTCTTTCGTGCGCGTACGAGATATAGATGTGTGATACTATTAACTCGGGCGTGATAGCACACACACACACACACACAGCGTGTTTTTTCACCTCACATAAAGCACCGGTATGTGTGAATATACAATATGTATTATTTGAGTAATTATACGCCGCAAGTAATTACGCGCAATTAACCTATATATATATATATACCACGGTGCTATAATTATTTGTTTTGGAATTTCGAAATACTTGACTTTTGCGTTAACACGCACACATGAGAGAAAAAAGATATATTCTACCATTATTTTCTGCGGTCCAATTTGATCTCTAAATAACACACACACACACACACTCGTGCTCTACTGTGTGTCAACAAATCGAACTTGTCATTTAGGACAAGGCGCTTGCGCGACCGAAAAAGAGAACGAACGTTTATTCGTTAATTACATTTTAATCGTTAACTTTGTTTCTTTTTATTTTCATCGGGAGTATTTTTTTCCGGTTTGAACTCTCGTTCAACCCTCGGGATCGGCAACATTTCTCGGTCTTCTGCTAAACCGTGAGCCCGAGAGCGTTACATAAGCAGCCGGAGCAGCTATAGATCGGAATCTCAAACTCGATATCGAATCCGCAAACGTCGCCGATGCATCCCGCAAAAACTAACGCGAGATACATCGGGCCGTGTAAGCCGGGATACCAGTGAACTATTGGATTATTCGACGCGTACGAGTGTGGAAGAGCTGCGGTTAGCGGGCATCAGTCTGAGTTTGTTGGATTCGGGATCAGAGTAATCTTGTTTGTCATCCCCCCAATCCCGGCCTATCCACGCTGACCTGGGACGGGCAAACCACGCCCTAACGCGCGATTGTTGTCCAAAATGTGTGTTTCGAAAAAATTGCGCGATCGCGATCAAACTCAACGGCGAAAAGTCCCGGAGACTCGAACGCGTTTCATCGAAACAGACGTCTGGCGAGAAAACGTATTGACAAGAGCGTTTCACGTAAATTAATTCAAACGGTTTATTTATTTCGGCGCGTTTCGTCGTCAAAAAAACGATCGGAAAACAACTAGAGAACTTTCGACACGTAGTTTCGTCGAAAGGTACTAATTCTGTTTGGTTCAAGTTCCGTTCATTCATTCAGTCGGGTTGCCTCTCGCGTGTTTTGCGAGGATTTTGAACTGACATTTGCGGAATGTTGGGCACCCTAGGTGACATTCGAGGCGTATAATCTAATTACATTGTTCTAGGGTGACTGTTGTTCTCGGTTGCCACAATCCGCTCGTTTTTTTCAGCCGGGATTAGCTTATAAGACAGACGGTGGTGATGTTTTAGAATTCAGCGAATCACAAAAGACATCAGACAAAAGTTTTCGACATTTGTCAATTTATTTATGAATAAAAACTGACGGTAATTATTGCCGACGTAAATTATCCGACGTCTTGATCGGCACGTCATTTATTTATCGATACGTGCTCTGTAGTATACAACTTGTATACACACGTGCGTGCTTATTGCGCGACGCGTTCGTGCGATTTCGTTCGAGTTCCCAAGCTCGGATTTCTCGTCCGCGTTTGAAGGGCGAATCTTATTTTTTTTTTTTTTTTCAGTATAATTTTTCTCGAGACTGTTTTACAAAGACAACAAAAACAATTGACGCACACATCTCCAATCCGTCGACTAGAACGTTGAAAATAAACGAGCGACGTTTCCGAAAGCGTCGAGACGAGTTTATACGCGACAGACTTGATTATTGCGTCCGGAAATATGACAAGTGTATCGCTCGATTGCTCGCTACCGCAAGCAGTCGCTCGAATTCGCGTCAATCGACTCCTTTTGTTCTCATTAACGGATGGAAAACGACACCGAATCCGAATTCTAGGGCGCTATTGTATGTAAACTCACACGCAGCCGTATGTTTACCGAAGTTCTTCTTACTTTAGGCAGATTAGGTTGCACCCCCTTTAACTGTGGTTTACATTTCAATCAATGCACCTGCCCGCGTATAAAAAAACTCCTGAAGCGCGCACTTGGTCCGCGCAGTTTATTCGCGTCCTTGCTCCGGCGAGGAGCTCCAGTTTGTTCAACGTCACGTCGCGCGGTTACGTCGACCCGTCGCCTGTTTTTGTTTTTATTTATTTATTATTTTTTTTTTTTTTGATGTCCTCCTGTGACGACACACCTGTCCATTTTCGAGACACCACCGCCGCGGTGTCTCCGTTTCGTCCGTCCAATTTGAAGAGAACAGGTAAAACGTTCAATTTTGTGAACACGTGTAAACTCTCTCGAAGACTCGAGAGGTTTGTTTGTTGTGTCGCTTTGCGAGCTTGAAACGCAACGATATCTTACAGTCGTGTGGAAATAGAAAATATATACACAAGCGAGAGAATTCGAATCGCGAGCGACTCGTCGACTCGCTTATCGCGGCAGTAACAACAAACAACAGACGTCACGACGTTAAGGGGAAGGGAGAAGTGTGTCCTGTTGCTTTCTGCCAAATACCTAAGAGAACGAAATCAGATAACTCGGGGCCACAAGTGCGAAGCCATTTCAAGTATTTGGCTCAATCGCACTTTTCGAGCGACTCGTCGCTCGCTCTCGTTGCTGCGTCTCGCGTGTCAACGTCTTCGCGCGATCGGTTACCGTCGCGTATAATTGTTGTTTAGTAGTGTGTAGTATATCTACCGTGTGTGCGAAATAAATTGTTGCGTCGCGTCAACAACAATTCAATATTCCGCAAGGTCAAAGTTTCCGACGAAAATTTTCTTTCTCAACGTTCGCGTTCTCTTTTTCCCTCGTTATTCGCGTTTTCTCGTGCGCGCGAAACGAAAGTGCTGCGAACACGGAGGTGCATCCGAGGTGTGAAGTGCAGACTGCGAATTTCGTGTCCGTCCGGATTCTGAAGAGAACGAGGAGGAGAAGAAGGGATCCGCGTCACGATGGGAAGAGAGATACACACGGGAGAGGAAAAAAAACAGACGAGAAAGCGACCGGGAGTCGGAGCGAGAGAGGAGACACACACTCCTCTTTTGCCTCGGGAGCGAACTGGGAGGATACAAGGTCCTGGTATGTGGTGATATCGACTCATTACCATGCCCGGCGCAGGGAGCAGGACGCGACTTGCATCCATTAGGATAATTGCTCCTCTAAGTCTCCGGAGTGTGTTCCTTACCTCCGCCCTTTTGCTGATTGGTTTACGCGCATGTAGCCCGCGATTATTCATCGATCGCCGCCGTTCGGTAAAACCCGCTTATCAACGCGCCAACCTTCTTGTGGTTCGCGAATACGCAGGTGTCGATGAAGGTGCAGAGTAAACCCCAAATGCTTTTTTTCGTACGTGTCGTTTAACATTTGATTTTTTTTTTCTACTTGTCGAAATTGTGCGCAGAAATCGCTCGTTTTTTTGGCGATTTTTCATCTCGGTAAGTCGCTCGTTGTCGCGCGGACACATAAAATTGAAAAATCAAGTGTCAATATTGTTTTGACTTTGTTATCTTTCTTCGCTCGACGAGATAAATTCCGCGTCGGACGGCTCTTCCGGTGGGCGGAAGGGAAGGGGAAAAAAAAAAAGGAACGCGTAGCACGGCGCAGAAATGATTCCATTAGATAATTAATTTCGCCCTTAATGAGGCCGCGGGGAACGCTGTATGTTAATGCGACACGTAGAGATATTTACATCTACGGGAGTCACCGTGGGCACTTTCGATCGTTGTTTCACTTATACCCACGCACATTGATAGGACCGCCGCCCTTCCTGTCCGGGTTCGACAACAGAGTAGGAATGTCCGAAATGTATCTCATTCTGTCTTGACACCTGCGAATTCCAGTCGGCTCTCGATACAAGCGGTCGTCTCATTTATTTCGAGGTTTTTCTGCCGGCGGAGAGAATGTACGTGCTGTGTCGTCGCGACCGGCAGGAAATTAATTAGGTGTAATTACCGGTCCTATATATTTTCCGCGCGTTTCGTATATATATTTTTCACGTGCTTCTTATTTATTTATTTTTTTCTTTTTACCTGTAAACGTCACGTTGCATGTTTTTGACATTGTATCGCGTTATTTATGTAATCAAGAAATCACGGAATAACTTGAAATTGGTAAAAAGTTACAGTTATAGTTTATTGTTTATTTTTGGAATATTTGACTAATAGAACTATACAAACAAATGTGTTCTCGTGCAATAAATCTTCTCAAAAATATAGAGAGAAGCCAAGGTTAAAATAGAAATAAACAAAGAGCGAGTTAGATGAGAGAAGAGAGACCTGAACAACTAATTTCTCGGCGCGCGGTGAAAGGCCGACAAGAAAGGGGCCAACATCCGATAAATGGATTTGAGATTGTTTTCTTTCGTCTTTTTTTTGTTTTTCGTTTCCCTTCTTAGATCAGCCACGACTGTCTTTTTGTTTCTCTCTCCGGCAGAGAGATCTCCTCCCGCGTGTATTCCAGATCGCTTGTAGTGTGTCACACACGAATTCGGTAGCGCCAAAAACCGCGCGCGCGCGCGCGTGTGTGCGTATGTATGTACGAGAGGGAATCGACGAGGAACTGATTAAGTTACTCCACATCCCGATGATCTCTTTATTATCGCGTTTAGAAAGAAGGAAAAAACATCGGAACCGAACCGCGCGAAAAATTGTACGAAAAATCGACACGCGAAAAAAATTCACCTCGTCTGTTTATTCGCGCTTATTGAGTTGGTTTTGTAAATAATATAAAAGCGTATTATCGCAAATTAAAAGTTTTGATTTCTTCTGCGCGCTTTGTTGCTCCATCGTGCGAGAGAGATTCGTTTCGCGTAAATTGATTAATTACCCTTGTGATGACAACAATAATAATGACGATGATTAACTACTTAATTAATAGAAAGCAACGTTTATTCGTACGATATACGATTGCGATATTGCCAGATAAATAAGCAGATCGAATCAGCTGATAATTAATTAAGCGAACGTCATATTTACATATGTGCCAGTTGCGCGGCTATCATTAATGATACTTAGTAAGACCACGGTCAGTAATTACGCCTATATAGAAGCACTATATTCGTAATTCAATAAGCAAAAGGATGGATAATGCGGCGGTGAAACGAACCGGTTTGCGTGGATTCACCTAATTCCACTTCTCTTGTACGAGCAAATGAGTCTCTCTCTCGTACTAATCGCCGCATGTGATTTAATGTACAATTACGTACATCTCGTTCGATGTACAGAGATCGTGCGTTGATTTATGCTTACAAATAAACAAACAAACAAACAAACCGACTCGCTTTCACGGTCATTTGTTTGATCGCATTTTGTCGCGAGCAGCGCGCGATCGCAAGGTTACCGCACGTGACGATGATTTATTTGCTTATGATATTATTCACTAGAGACGTTTGATGATAGATTCACTGTATTTAACGACTGTTGTTTATTTTTGGAAAATTTAATTAACTTACTACGAGATACTACGAAAAGTATTTTGTTGACGTTGAAATTGCCCATATATACATATATATATATATCGTGCCGTTAGAGAAGCGAATGTTAGTCTGATGCTAAGTATTGTACGGTGATTTAGTCGAGCGGCGGTGTAGTACAAGCGGCTGTGATGCGCAATAAATCACGTGCGTACGGCAGATCGCGGCAAATTATATATCATCCGAAATAATTATTCTGCGTGATTATAAGGAGTCGACGAGGAGTCGAGTTAACCCCGCGCGATATTTGCGTCTAGTCTGTTTTGGGTTTTTTTTCTTTAGCGAGATAGCCCCCGCGGAGATAAATCCCCGCGCGAAACAAAATGCGTGAAACGATTTAATGCGTGTAGATTCAACAAGCACTCGCCTTGTTACAATCTTAAAAATTACGCGTCAAATATTAACAAGTAATTTTTTATACGTGTGTGAGAGGGAAAATTTCTTTCCCTCTCACACACGTATAAAAGAACACATTAACGTAAAATCGATAAATTTTTAATATTGCAAATTTACGTCGTACGTGCTTGAGAAAGAAGATGATTAGTGTTAATTAGAGATCGAGCCGTAGGATTTTGCGGGCAAAATTGTGCGGAGCCGCGCGTCGCGTTGTCGGGCCGAAAAAAGTGTATAAGTGATTTAATAATTATCGAACGCGCCGGGATATGTGGAATTAATGGCGTGGTCGCGACCGGTCGATTCGTTATTTTAATGAAACATGAACACGTGTATATAAATCACACGCTCGCTCGTGTTTTTTCTTCCTCGTCTATACGATCGCCCGTGCTCTTAATGGCAGCACGCGTCCCGTCTGGTCCCGCGGTGGCCGACTAAATTAAATGAACATCTAAATCGTGTCCCGTAGCCGCGCGTCGCGCGTTTGCCTTGCCACAAATCTCTCGGCTGCCGAAAAACCCGACGGGTGCGGAGTTGCTCTTTCTCTTTCCCCGGACAAAACTCTCACGGACCAGAGTCCTGCTATAGGGGTCCGCGCTAATCCGCGCGCGAACGCGCCGCTATAAATTCTCCCGGTCGAATTCGAAATTCGATGTACCGTCGTGCGATCACGCGAGAAAGAGAAAGAGAGAGAGAGAGAGAGAACGACGGAAAAAGAGAAGAAGAGAGAGAAAAAAAGCGGCTAGAATTGCAACGTTGCAATTAAAAAGTAATCATCAAAAGATTAGTAAGTTAAGAACACTGCAAAATCAGTTTAGATTTTTTTTTGTCGCGATCGCGTAGCGAGGTGCGGATTCTTATATCGTCCAATTTTACGGGCGTGTAGTCTTCGACGACCAGCCGGCCTCGATCTGGCTTCTCAACCGCGTGCGAGCAAGAATTCAACGGCGACAGAAAATCCAAAGAAAAGGCAATTCATTAACTGCGAACACGCAGTAGCTGTCTATTCCCAAACGAGTAATGAAGTCGATTCGTCCGTTTGATAATCGCCCAATCGGCGCAATCTGATCGGAGATACTCGATAGATTTATCGGTTTCGAGATGTCCGTCAATTTTTGTCATTAGATCTTTCTTTTTTTTTGTTTTTGTTCTTTGACGTCAAAGCTTTGTGTGTGTGTGTGTGTGTGTAAAGTTCTTGCGCGCCGGTAAAATAATGTTATTGTTGATTTGCATATAAATCAAATCGTACAATTAGCGAGCGTATAAGGCCGTAAGGCTTGTTTTTCTGACTGAGCGTATAATTAAAATCATTAAAGACTCTTGTGTTCATTCTGAACTATATACGTGTATATTTGCATCTTTCTGGTTTTTTTTTTTTTTTATGCTTATTTTCCGTTTTTTCTAAAGCACAAGTTAGACACAATTATCCTATTTAGCAGGTGGAAAAGAAAAAACTCTGGTAAATACTGAATTATTAATTTCTATACACTCTGTGATATTCCGACAATTAGACCGTGTAATTATATCTAATTAATTTCCGTGTCTTAGCATTTTGCGTTTTTTTTATAATTTTGTATAAACATATATTATTTTAATTTAATGTGTAAACTATTTCATGCGTTAACACTTCTGTGAAAACGTACGCGCAAGAGTAAGAGAGTTACGCAGTTATCGCGCCGCTCTCTCTCGATAATTTAAAAGTAAATAATTCGCATTTCGTATATTCCACACAGTGCTGTTGTATTTTGCGCGCGTATCGTATTGGCGGGGAAATCCGTGCGCGGGTTGTGGTGGTGTCGTGGCGCGGCGCGAAATGGCCGATAGGAATCAGAAAAGGGAATAACGTCGCCAGAAGCGACCGTAAACAAAAGCCAGAAGGCGTGGGACGTCCAACTATCGGAAAGGCCTCACGGATCTTCGTTAATTGTGCGGATTGAGCGCCGATATCCTCGCCGCGATATCTTCGACATTTTCTGCAACAATCAACTACCGCTGGAGTTGCTGCATAAATCGGCATGCAATTCGCAGTAGCGGATTCGCCGATAAGCTGTCGAAACGATCGATTACTTATCCCGCTTTCCAAACGATCTTAAAAGCGCTTAATTGCGGCATTTATTACTTCGAAAATAATCACTGGATTATAAATTACTTCACTTTCAATTTCGAAACTGTTAGAAAAAAAAAAAAAAATGCGTTCAAGCGCTAAGTTTCAAATCTTGTTTGAAATATATATATTTGCTGATAATTGCGCGTACACAATTGACGTATTAAATTAAAATACAGAGACGTTATTTCTCGCAAAAGCGCGAAATCGCTCGGCGATTATCGCAAATGTGTGATAAATGCCACGCAATTAAAATTCCATCGAGTAATGTATTCAGGCATTCGGCGTGATCTTGAGGCGGGCGACCGAGCCCTTCTCGGGATCACTCGTCTTTTCGATAGCTGCCATCGCGGAATTTAAATCAGCGGTATCTAACGAACGACTCGTGAATCGCATTCAAATGCAAGGGACATCGTTTCTCACCGAGATCTTCAACCTCTCTCTCTCTCTCTCTCTCTCTCACCCCCTTTTCACCCTACTCTGCACGGAAAAAAAAATAGTTTCTACCACAGCTAAGTACGGTTTGCTGAACTAAATTTGCTGCTGTAGCTATAAAATTTCCTGTTACATAGAAACAGTTTGCTGATATTCCTAAATATTTCGACATAATAGCAAAATATGTAGATCTTGTAGCTTAGGTGTCTATAATTCTACCAAAATTAGGTGTGGTTCCTATATTTTAGTAGAATTATGGACACCTAAGCTTTTTAGCTACAAGATCTACATATTTTGCTATTATGTCGAAATATTTAGGAATATCAGCAAACTGTTTCTATGTAACAGGAAATTTTATAGCTACAGCAGCAAATTTAGTTCAGCAAACCGTACTTAGCTGTGGTAGAAACTTTTTTTTTTTCCGTGTGAGAAAGCGTGTAATTTGTTTATTTACGTGCGGTTTTTTTAATCATTTCAAGTAAAGACAGTAAAGAGCGTACGTATTTTTTACCGACAAAACATCGATAATTTTTCGTCGAGTTACTTGAAAATTTTGTAATATATTAATATTATAGCAACGGCTCGAAGAAACAAATTATAAGAAGAAAAAAACCAAAAAGCCTGTGGTTCAGGTTAGAGGTGGACGTTCAAAAGTGACACAAACGCAGCGTATATTCCGGGAAACGTTTTGATCAAAATTTATTGTTGATCATCTTCAGCACTCTTTACAAAGTAAATAATAATATAATATATAAAATTAAAATATACACACACAAAGTAAATAAAAATATGAAAATATTTATATTTTAATTTTAT
Source organism: Pseudomyrmex gracilis (assembly GCF_002006095.1). NCBI lineage: Eukaryota > Metazoa > Arthropoda > Insecta > Hymenoptera > Formicidae > Pseudomyrmex > Pseudomyrmex gracilis. Next base: position 366,073 of record NW_018020678.1, on the reverse strand, counting down.
GTATTATATTATTATTTACTTTGTAAACACTGCTGAAAATGATCAACAATAAATTTTGATTGAAACGTTCCGGAATACACTGCGTTTGTGTCACTTTCGAACGTCCATCTCTAACGTACCTGGACCATAAACTTTTTTTTTTCTTTATAATTTGTGTAATATATTTTTTCTTAAATATACGCGATGATTTTTAAATAACTCGACGAGTCTTTTTTCAACTTTCGTACATGTTTTCGTCGTTTCGTGCCGACTTCGAGAACTCGGAGTGTGGGAGAAATGGGAACAGAGCCCAATATCCGCTAATGACTTTTTAAGTGTGCTCCAGGTAGACGAGCCACGGCGTGTCCCGAAGCTGCCCTAATCTGACTTTAATTTATCCCACCGTTACCCTATCAAGAGTATCCAGTAGCCTTTCCCATTTTTTCTCTCACCTATCGCACGTATGCTACGCCCTTTTTTCTTGCGCGAGCGAGACGTAAACTCGCGTGTGATTGATCACGAGAATTGCGGAGGAAGATACCGGAAATCGTCTTTTTTTTTTGTTTCCCCACATCCGCGCGTAATTATCGCGTTTGTGTTTCGCAAGCTCCGACATTTTTCGGAAGATGAAATAACGCACCGTGGATCTTTTTACCAGGTTTTGTTGATTAATTAGCTTTTACACGTTACGCACCAACACGCATTTACTCTGATCTCTCTCTCTCTCTCTCTCTCACAAAATTTATTTTGTTTTCAATTCGAGAGGAAATTATTTATTTATTTTTAACTCGACAACACCGGATCTATTTCCTTTCTTTTCTCACGAGAAACGCTCGTCTATTTTTTCCGAGACACGAGTCTCCGCGATATATAAAAAAGTGCAACGGAAACGCATTGAACTTCCGACATAGAATTTTGTAAGTATTTCGGCCGGTCGAAGAAGGAAAGAAAGTGACTTTGGCGGCGGAACAACTTTCGACATCCTGTGCCGAACAATCGGCCATATGCCGGCCGAATGCTGACACCCGAATTAGTGGTTTTCAGCCGCGACGTCAAACAATGCGTTGTCCAGCGAGAATGCAATTGCAGCCGGCCGGCGGTCGGCACGAAACTTTCGTACGCGTCAGGTTGTATTTTTGTTTCCCACATGCACGCATACTCGCCGTGAATGGCCAATGTCTGCCAAAATTCAAATAATTGCGAGAAATTCGCGAATATATATACGAAAAACAAAACTCTTCTCTCACTTTGAGTTTTGCGATTTTCTTGTTTTTTTTCTTCTCAGTTGTTTAACTTCGAAGTTGATTTTTTTGAATTCGAGTTGAAATACCGATTAACTTTTCTCCGATAGTCGAGCGTTTCGTTCGAAAAGAAGATATCCCGCGAAGCGAATAAGCGTTTTCTTATCCAAACGGGGAGCGAACGAATTGCGCTCGAAAAATGTGCGAGAGAGCGATGCGAACGTTTTTACTGCCTGTCGTGAATTGATGCGGTGTAATTTAATGCCAAATGCGACGGATAACGAGAACCAGATAACGAGTTGATGTATGGGCGGCGGTTCGTTCTCCGGAAATCATGTTCGGACCGGAATAATTTCTCAAGTAACTTCATCGATAACGCGTAATGGATGATCACCGATTTCGTAATTTGCAAAAAAACAAAAAAAACAAAAAAATACGCGCGAGAAACAGTCGTGATTAATATCTTTCATTAAATTGCGCATTTTTATTCGCCAAACTCGAACTCCGCGCGCGTAATACGGAATTTATTTTATTTCAACTACTACTTGCTCTGCACTAAAAAACAAAACAAAAACAAACGAGAAAATGATGCTTATTTGCACAAGTATACGTGCAAAAGTGCGGCTTCTTCGAAAGTGTATCTACCGGAAATGTTGTTACACATTTCTTGTGCGAGGTAATGAAGTTCTCTTATTGAATGAACGGCGCGTCTAATTCGCGGCGTGTCGCTCTAAATCCGCGCGTCGATCGTCCAAAGTGCGATGCCCCGCGATAGAATGTCGCAGCTCCTACACTCAATTAGTTCCGGCACCGCGGTACACACATCATCCCAATAACGCGCTTGTGCTGGCATAATAATTCCGTTTGTCACGCTAGTTACGCGGTCTACATAGGCGTCGTGCGAGAGAGAAAGAGAAAGAGAAAGAGATCGCACGCGCATCGGAGGCGCGCAACCGCGCTGCCGCATAAACCTGCCGCATTATAGAAAAATCCCAGAGCGTCGCGACGCGTCTTTCTCCCTCTCCCCCCTTCTCCTCCGTGAATGACTTTTATATACAAAAGTCATCAGATGTGTATCGGCGTGGATTGAAAAATTTCGCACAAACAGCTCTCGCGTGTAATTAAGTAATTAATTTTTGCCCGGATTTCTCTACGCTTTAATTTAATCGGAGAAAATTAACGGTTTGAAAGTGAGATATTTCTTACGACAAGAGCAAATGGCAAATTGACTCCGAAATGGATCTCTAATTTTGCTAAGGGGAAATCCGTTTGCAAGAGAGAAATCCTGTTAGGACTTAATCGGCAAGGATTCTCTCCGGCGCGCCCAACGGTCCGCGCCGCGTGTAATGGCATACGAGATCCGCGGCGTAATCGACATATTATACGTGATATTCCCGCGCGCTCACGTTAACGGGAGCGTAAAGCATCGCTTCTCTCGTTACATGCGCGCGCGCCGCATTAAACGCACGTTAGCACGTATGTAAGACGCGCGCGTGCTATTACACCGCGCGCGTGTTAAGCGCCACCCGGAAGAATCGCCCCGAACCAGAGCATCGCGGATTGATCTTCTCTGTCTATCTCTCTCTCTCTTCTCCGAGAACTGTCGAGAGGCTGTTGTGTGAAATTAATTGCAAGACGCAATCTCGCATGTCGCGCGCACAAACTGTTCCGCGAAACGCGTCGATATATCGTTGTTGCTTCTAATAAGAAAAGAATGAGACGCGAATTGACAAGAAAAAAATCTATCCAAAATAACAAAACGTGTTGGTAATTGAGTAAATTTTTAAATTGCGCGTGACAGTGCTTATACGACGTGTTAATTAATTCCACACGTTGGAAGGGGGAGAGGATTTGTTTTTCGCGCCGTGAAAATGTGCACGTAGAGCAAACGTAATGTTTGCCGCGGATTTGCTGCGAAAACGGGATCTGCGCAGACTTAAACGACACGCGGAACGCACTTTTCACGCTCCGCGCGTGGCCGGCCCGCGAGAAACGTGATTTTGTAGAGCTAGGTAAATAGCGATTTTCGCTAATTTATGAAAAGTACGTTCATTACACATATTAAACAAGTATGTTCTTATTAGGCAACCACACGTTTTTTTTAATTATACCGTTAATGAGACTCTTGAAACAAACTCTCTTTCATGTGGAATATAACACGTTCTTTCCATCGCGAGCGAACTATAACGTTTGTTTGTATATGTACTGATATATTTTTTTTTTTTTGCTTAAGTATGCAATTAACGCTTTCCAAAATATACACACGCAAACAATAATATAATACATACTCGCTCGGACGGCACGTAGCGATATGATAACAAGGATGTTTTTTTTTTTTTCCACATATTTTTGCTCTCCCTTCCGTGGCGTGATGAAAAATACTTGTATATATATATGTACGATGGCGATAATTTATTGTCGCTGCTCGCGCAGGTTTTATTTTTTTCCAACGGGTAAGCCCGTTTTACCGCAACACGCGGTGTGTTTCCAAGTGCGGGGTTCGACGCGGCGTAAGAAAAAAAAGAAAATGAACACTGGGAAAATCTTTCTCGTACCGGGAAAACGGATGCGGTCGTGAATTGAACGTATTGTTACCCGGTTTTCAGATCTCGCGATAGTCGCTTATTAGATTCAACGCACCTGTGTCTCATGTTATGAGATATCTGTCGGTTGCGGACCGTTAAACAGCTTTCGTAATATATCCGCGATAATTGTCTATCGGTACATCTTGCAAGTGTGTGTGTGTGTGTGTTTTCACGACAAGATTTGACAAGAATATTCTGTAAATACGTCGACAAGTATATGTCCCGGGAAATATTGCGAAGAATGTTTGAAAAAAAGTCTTTCAATCTGTTTAATATATTTGTGAAAAATAACGAAGAAAAAATATCAACGAAATAGATTTTTAATGAATTTGAAACGGGGGACTTGATCGCACAGACCGTATGTATATATTTGTATGAATATGCGATCGAGAGAGGCGATGACTCTAGGCCGGCTGCGCGTGTCATTTCCGGCGCGCGGAACGAAATTTTCACTTTTCCATTAGAATGTAATTACATCGCCGAACGGGTCCCTCTCTTAAAAGCACCTGAGCACCATTATTCCGACGACGAAACGAGTCATAATTTTTTTTTTTTTCGGCCACGTGACCGATACTTGCGTATCATTCTGCGGGATCTGATTCGATAAAAATCTGTGTTCTCTATCTCTTACGGAATAATACAGAAAACCGGTGACGTAAAATGTAATTAACTGCGATGGAAAAATTTCGGCATGCATAATTTATTCTCCGATCGATAAACGGAAAGTTGATTTTTTTTTTGTTTTTTTTTTTTGCTCTTTTATTATTCGCACGCGTTAATTTGAAATTGTAATATCGGTGGGAAAAAGAGAGAGAAGAATAATGATGATTGCAACTTCGTAATTATAATGAGAATTTCGAATTCGTTGAGAGACTCTCATTACTGCGAAAATGTCGTTTCTTCTCGTCTAAATTCGACGATAACTACCCGAAGTGAAGGAGACAGAGACAGAACGCGCGATTCCATTTATAATCCATCTTTCGGCAGTGACAGAGCACTACGTGCTCCATTTTAGCTGCCATCGCCTCTCTCGCGTGAGAAGGAATCGGTCCAAGGTCGAAGACAAGCACTCCCAGGTAGCTTTTCTCCTCGCCCCTCTCCATATTGGGATCGGTATATATCACCCTCCTTGTAAGCGGCGGCAGCTATCAGGGTGACCATCCCTTCCGCGGTGGGAGCTTCCATTGCTACCCCCATGCTGTCTGCCACCCCGGAACTCGGTCTGCCGGTGTGTTCTATCTACCCTCGAAAATCCATAGTGGACCCACCCTCGGCGGCGCCTGCGCATCACCGAGCTTTATTCCATCAACCAATCCCCCGTTTCTTGTCTCTTTACGTCGAACAGCGTCGGCAAAATGTATGTTATGTTAGGCGAAAGTATAGCTAATCATCATTGTACTCTCGCGAATCTACATCTCGAATGCAATTAGGTAATTTAGAAAATTAGGTGTAAAAAAGATAACGACAAAAGTACGATAGAAAAAGAAGTAACCGTTTTGCTAAAAGCAAAAGTGGTAACAGTTCACGTGTCAATATATTGCTCAGAGAGATTTCAATCGAATTTTGACAGATGGTCAAAAAATTTACTTGAAAATAGAAAAAAAAAAAATCTCGAGAGAACTTTTTTTGTTTCTCTTCTCGCGCGAGATTTTGTTTCGTGAATGAATCGACCGATCATCATAGTCCCGAGTCATCGGCCATTTTTTGTCCACTTATCATCCGCTTTTCGTTCGCGCTCGCGCGAGGAGGATGGCAGTGCACAAAACAGGCTTTAATGCGAGCACCGAGGCAACCTTGACTGGGATTTACCCGCCTGATGGATTCGAGGATGGCGTGCGGTGAGAGCTTCCGACCGTCTGAACGCGCCACCTTGTAACTCATGTTATTTAATTCTAATCAGTCAGTCGCTTACGAAATTAGCCGAGAAGAGAGAGAGAGAGAGAGGAGAGAGAGTACATCCAATTTATATATCTTAATCAAGTGAGATTACTTGTTAATTATGTTCTTTGGTTGCTAAATACATTTTGGTGGTTTTCTTTGTCGCAGCAAGAATATATTTTACAAGTGGGATTTTTGATCTACAAATTGTGTAACACATTTTTGCAAAATTAATTTTCAACAATTGAATTTCTCGTCAAATTTCGTTTCGATATTGATTGATTTTATCGAAAAAAAAACTCCTCGATTTTCTGCGAAAAGTCGGCGAAAAATTTCTCTAGAAAAATCGCCGTCGAAAATTGCCGGTGCACCGGGATGAAAATTGCCAGGAGACCTTTCCTCAAACGACCGCGGCAACATTGCCGGCCATTAAACGGAGTCTGAAATGTATAAGTATACGTGTACGTACGTTTCGAGTGCGTTACCAGTGTCACGGTTCGCGGAGTCGATACGCATCTACGCAACTGGCCTAATGCCACACACGATAACGTGTTATGCGTGTGGATTACCGGGGAAGGGCGCGAGAACTTGACACGTTATCACCTGGCCTGGCTGACAAACCAAAAATCGTGGAACTCGAGCTCGAAATAAATCAATAAACACTCAACGATGAAGTATTCAAATCCGTTGTTACTTAGGGGCGGCGATAAACGTAACACAATCGCTTTACACAACATTTCTCGAACTAGAGCAAACAGCTTCTGTCGGCGATAAAAAAAAAAAAAAAAGTTGAGTAATAACGTGCACACTCTTCGGGCGATTCTACGGAACGCGTCGTCCAGTCGTTACGTACGTCGTAGCTATAATTTTTTCATTAATCTGTCAGAGAGAGAGAAAAAAAAGAAAGAGAGAGAGAAAGAGAGAGAAAAAAAGATATACACATTTGCATTAACGAAGTCGAGTTCTTGTTCGTATTTACAAGGTAACTACGATCGCGCATAGTATACGGACACACAGGGATTGTTGATAAGCACCCGGGACACTGTGTGTTGTGTGTAAGTCGCGCACGAGTTCTCGTTTCTATAGACGCTTTTGGTACGTGCCTCTTCGCGTTATGCAAGACCGGCCGAGTGTGCTACTCGTTTTAAAATTTCCATATTACCGCTTCGTGAAATTAATATAATGAAACGGTAACGCTCGGTAAATTATCAAGACGAAAAAAAAAAAAAAAAAACATATCTCGGTGTTGAACGAGGAAAAAAAAATAGTATAGTTTGAAGACGATAAACGTCGTTCTCGGAAAACGCAAATCTGAGTAAAAACAAACTACATAGGCGACGCGTTGAAAAAGCGACGCCTTTAATTAAAATGCTTAAAGGCTAGAAAGCGTGATAAATGAGATTGTCAGTGTGGTCGGGTAGTGCGCGTGTGCGGACGCGCACATCAGGAAGAAAATTAATTAATATCAGACGACACCGAGTCCATTATCCAAAATGAAGAACCGACGGACGGAGAGATATTTCAATGTCGTTAGTAGTTTTGTCGGAGTACTTTGTTGTTTTCTTTCTCGCAAAAAATAAAAAACAATGTTTATTACTTCATACGCAATAAATATTATCTGATACGTGCAAAAAAGATTGGTATTTCATTTGTTTATTTTGGTTTTTCATTTTTTCAATTGTTACTCCGTTTGCATTTAGCGCGGGAGAGAAATGCATGTAAAAAAACAACAAACCGAGGAACGCGAGAGAGAGAGAGAGAGGCATCTCGAAACATCTCTAGCGAACGAACGGGCGCAGTGTGACATCTCATTAACACTATTTCCTTAATAACGGCGATAAGAGAGAACTGGTCCGAACCGTTCCTACGTGTCCGTCTCGTTTTCTTGCGCAGCCTTGGCGGTTTCTTCGGGGGCAGCGCAAGCCAAAGGCCGTTAAATATATGTATACCGCGTAAGAATAATAATTATTCCTAAGTATAGCCTGCGCGGAATGGCCGCCGCTCGGCGAAGCGGTGTCTTTGACGGGCCGCGAGATATCCCGTACTCCCGTCCCGCGGACTTGGAAACCTTGTTCCCATGGCGAGCATTTCAATTAAACAAACAGCGAGATGCGTAAAATTTTCGAGTCCGCATGTTAATTCCGTTGCCGGTCGCCGAGTCTGTGACGCCGCTGAAGAATCCGCGAAAGTCGTTAAGGACGAGATTTACGATACACTAAACGCGGCGACAGTCAATATTAGATCGCGTACAATCAAAAGAAAAGATTTGAGATCGAAAAAAAAAAAAAATCAAAATCAAAATAGCAAGAAGAATAAAACCAACAAAAACAAAAAACAAAGTAAAAATTGTAAAGTTTATTCTCTCAATATGCTCTTCAACGTACGCAAATTTTCTTCTGTTATATTAAAATGGCAGATTATTGCCGACTCTCTCGAAACTTGCGCCTTTAAGTTTCAATGTTAATTTCATAAGCGTTTCATTGTGATGAGATTGTGCGTCATATTGTCTGTTATGATGCGTCTCGATGGCTTTTATACTAACGGTAAGGATTTTAATTAAGCAAACAGCACACAAAGTTATCTCTTTTCTTTCCGTCTCTTCACTCCCTCTCTCTCTCTCTCTCTCTCTCTTAAAAATAAGGTTTATATGTTAATTTTGTAAGCTCTTCTCACCAGTGGCGTAGCATTGTTACAATAACAACAAACTACAAAATTTTTTCGATATCTTTAAACAATTAATATTATATAATATTACTCGCTCACGCATTTGTGCGAGTTCGACATATTGTTTGAAAGAAAACAAATTTATTTCTCCCGCAAACGCGATTCGGTTTACATTTAATTGGTCAAAAATATGTTTTAGTTTTTTCGTCCGCATAAAGTGGAGAATTTTTGAATCGTATGAAAATTAAAAATTTTAAAAGAGAGAGAGAGAGAGAGAGAGAGAGAGAGAGAGAGAGAGAGAGAGAGAGTTACTTTTATGTTCTCTTACAAAATACCAACAACTTTCCCGAACGCATTGATGAAGAATATTTACGCCTATGGCGGCTAGGCGGGCCACCAGCTAGTAGCTGTAGTTGTCAATTACCACCGTCATAACTACTAAATAACTCGCACACTTTACGCCAAATCGGGCGGCCCGCCGGCGACGTAAATACTCCAAGTTACGAGCCTGGCATGTGTATCCTCGCCCTAAGGATACTTAAGGATCGGCCGAATGGAGGCTCGTACGTGTCGGCAGGGTGTCAATCAGCTCGGCTGGCACGCCGGCAACTTTTAATTATCGAAATCCTGCGCGGACGCGGCCCGCCTGTTGTTAACGATTCGAGAGAAGCGCACGCTGATTCCGGTAATGAAGAGTAAAATGTAAATCCGCGCCTACACACGTAACGGTCCATGTGTGCCGCCGTTCCGCCGCGAATTGATTATCAAACGTTAATCCCCTCTCCTCGCGTGTCTTCGGAACAAAAGCCTGGTTGGTTATTGAACTTGTATCGCCACGGACTGGTGAGATAGTTGATTGCCGACGCGCGCAGGTGATTGACGTGTTTTATTTTTAGCGGATGCATTTCCGAATCAACGGCTACGCGACTCTGTATCGCAAATTGATAACAAAAAATTACTAAAATAATTTTTAAATTGAAGTTTCCTGTCTTTTTTTGGTTTTTTAATATTCGCGTCAGAATCTAATGTTGTGTTCGCGTTTTGCACGTGATGTTTGTTTTTGTTTTTTGTTGCAGCTTGAAGCCGCCGCAGAAGGACGGGGTGACGAAGTCGAATCCGAGCAAGCGGCATCGGGAGCGATTGAACGCCGAGCTGGACACGCTAGCGTCCCTGCTTCCCTTCGAGCAGAATATCCTCAGCAAGCTGGATCGACTGAGCATCCTCAGACTCAGCGTAAGCTACCTCCGCACCAAGAGCTACTTTCAAGGTAGGAGACAGATTTTTTTTTCCCCAACACAGATGATTGTTCGTTGCAACGTTCGCTGCAACGAACTTTCGAGAATTCGTTTAATCCTCGGAATGCGAATCGCGCTAATTCGTCATTCGCGTCATAATAATTGAAATATACAGAAAACTCGGAGAAACATATCGAAAGCTCGGTATTGTAACCGACCTTTCGTCAGCACGCGAGATACTCGTTACGTCTTCGAAACAATGAGACCCGAAAACAATGGGCGCGCGCGCGCGGTCCATAGACTCGGCCCGTTCATTCTTCCGCAAACGATCTTCCGGTTGATAGCTTAATATCCGAAGTGTTTCGCGCATTGTGCGCGCGATTGAAATATCAGAACAAAAAATAGCGAGATTTTTGTATAACAAAACGATGAAATTAAAAACAAAAACAAAAAAAAAACGAAACGGTCGAACGCGCGATGGTAAAAATATTTTTGTTTGGAAAAAAAAAGCGAACTGATTTGTTCCGGCGAGTACTTAATGTACGTTCGGGCGCAGAAATTATGCAACTGTTGAGCGATAGAACGCCTTTCTCTCTCTCTCTCTCTCTCTGCGCCGCGGGTGTGCAATCTCATCTGCAATCGCAATCAGGTGAGGCCAATCGAAGAATCGCCGCGAAATAACGGGTAGACACGTTCGTCTTCTTGCTCGCTCCGCCATTAAACCGTCCGTTCTCGTCCCTTGTTTCCAATCTCGCGACGACGAGCGAAGTGACTCTTGCGCCAACGCGAAATCGAGCTCATTGATTTTTTACGCCAGAATAGACGCAATGGATAGAACCTGTCTCGTTTTCTTGATCAAAAAAGTATTCGTTTAAGAAAAAACCCAACTGCAATTTCTTTCTCTGCTACGAGAGAGAGAGAGAGAGAGCGTCTATTTGAGCGTCTTTTCTTTTTTTCACAATTTTCGATCATTTCGAAAGAATATCGCTCTTCTAATCGTCGCGTCGGGTGTAATAATCAAACGTAACGACTATCGCGCTAAAAACGTAACAGAAACGGGTGGGAAGGAGTCCATTAGCGGAAGAGGTGGGCATCACGCGGGCTCGGTCGATGGGTCCCGCGAGTCGGGAACGGTCGATCCTGAAGAGAGCCTCGGGAACTCACAGGGAGCGAGGGAGATGGCAGATCTCTACGGGGATAGGGCGGCAATAGCGTATGCAAGGTAATGCAACGGGCACGAATCCGGATTGAACGCGCGGAGGAGGAAGCCCTCCTCTCCGCGTGTTGCCGGTGTCTATTTGTGTATTGCTGCTGCTCTGCTGCTTCGCCACGATATCGCGGATCTCGCAGTATATCACCGAGGTCCGCGCGCGAGTTGGCCGCAACGGGCAACTTTTCTTACTTGGTGCTCTTGTTGCTGCTGCTTCTGCTGCGTTTGCTATGTTGGTCGCGATACCGAGGGGGTGAGACTCGCGCGCGCGCGCGAGAGATGCAGCAGCGCATTGTGTTCACACCGTTTTAATAGGTATTCATTGTCAGAGCTCAGATCTCTGCCAAAGACCAGAGTGTGTCGCTCCGATCTGCCCCGATATCTCCGGAGAGAGTTTCTGCGCCCACTTTTGACCGTCCCTCCTTGCAGCTTTTTTTTTTTTTTTTTTATTTCCGCATTTTTGCGAGATCTTTGCACAAAAGTCCAGACAATTTTTTCGCATTGCGTCACAAAAAAAATTGTTAAGAACAATTTTATTTATAGCGAAGGGATGAGAAATAGATTTGAGGGTATATATATTTTTTTTTTACAGTTTATATACCGAAGAATCGTTGTTTCACGCACTCCCGGTCGTTGAACCGGGGGAGTGTTGATCGCGGTGTCCGATTTCCGGAAACTTATCGAGACGACGCCAACGACTTCCGTTGGCGCAGAAGCGCGGTACAAGCGCCGATTAAAAAGCTTCATTCGCGCCTCGCCGAGCGTTGCGGCCGTTAACAAGATTAACAGCTCCGGGTACGATCGGCAACATTAATCCGAGTAACACGGGTAGTGCGGAATCTGTCCTCCTTTCTCTTTTCGCTCCTTCTTTCTCTCTTGGCGCGCTATGTAAATTAATTAGGGCCCTCGCTGTAACCGCGCTGATTTTTCAAGCAGGCACGTGGTGCCTCCCTCGCCTCGAGGAAAGAACCGAACGAAAGAAGATGATGAGAAAAGAGAAGCGAGGAAGAGAGAAGAAGAAGAAAAAAGAAGAAGAAGAAGAAGAAGAAAAAGGAGGCGGAGGAAGAGGTGAAGTCCGCGGGGCCCGGAGTTGTCTTCTCGCCGAGCGTTGAGGAGACGGTGTGTGAAGAGAGTGTGTCCCTGCGCGCTCGCTCTCCGGGTCTTCTCTCCGGGTCCTCGAGATAGCAGATCTATCCCGGAGGCTTACGCCTCTCTCTCGCCTTTCTCACACGTTCTCCTTCTTCACACCCCGCGCTACCACTCTTGCGGAGATTTCGCTCGCACGAATCTCGACAATTAACCTGCGCCACTTAGTCTTATTATATTGGCAGGACGACTGCGCGTCGTCTTACCTCCTTGCGATTCCGTTGCGATCCCCGATCCGCGCAATTTCCGTTAATGGGCGACAATTCTCGCCGTGAAATAAAATTGCGCGGAAAACGTAATATTTTCCTTTTTTTTTTTTTTTGGAAGAAAACTCGGTTTTTGCGACCGACTTGTTTGATCTTAAGAGTCGATTTGACTTTTTCGTTCGCGTGCGCGTACTTCGTGCGCCATCTCTCGCGGACTCCTTCTCGCGGACAGTCGCAAAATAAAACAGCGCGAGTGAAAAAGATTGATGAGACCGCGGCGCGGGGAGGATTTATTCGGGCTCGTCGTCTCTCTCGGCGCGCTTGATAGTCGATTAAGCGTGACTAAGCGTCGCCGCTCGTACGACGACGACGACGACGACGACGATTTTTCCGGATCGGTTTTCGCGCGTTTGAGAACTTAACGACGTCGTGTGAAGTCCCTTCCGTGCACGCGCGCGGACAGGCGTTAAAAAGGTACGTACACGTAAATAGAATCGCGCGCGCGCACGGAATGTCGTGACTCGGCCGTGTGTGGTCAATTATTTCGATGATTTACGACGTCCTTATCGTCGGTAATTAGCGGAAAAGAGATTTACGCGTGCGAGAGACGCGCCGGTCGAGGATCGCGCGAGTTTATCAATCTCGCGCGCGAATTTTTAACTACTCTCGGAACCGTGACCGCGAGTGAGAGACAAGCGCGGCGCACTCCCGCTCAATTAAGCGGCCGCGAAGAAATTGTCCATTGGCAATCCCTGTTGCTGCCAGACCGAGACGAGATTCTCTCGCTCGAGATTGGATAAACAACAATGTGCGAAAATGCGACGCGAGGCGAGGGTGAAGAGAAAAACTGCACGGTGCGATGCTTTCGTTAAGTATAAAAAAAACGCGAAGCAAAAAAGTTTCTTAAGAAACGCACAATGTAACAGTTTTCGCGATATTGTATATTTTTTCTTAATTGGGACGCTTTGTGCGCTTGTGATCTGGAAAAAGATACATACATACATGGAAAAGAAAAGACAGAGAAACTTTTTTGCGATAAAGCGATGATTAAGCGTTTTATTATATCGAATAAATGCAACGTGCAACGAATTTTTAACGTCTTTAAAAAAACATTTTTTTTCTCTTTTTCAACGCAAGAGGGTTGGATAAATATATATACATATATACATATATATATATATATATATATATATATATATATATAATATATATAAAAAAACAACTTATATCACGCTCTTCCGGTTTTTGATCAACAGATCCGTCTCGTTGATTTCTCTTTGTTTCTCTCTCGTTCTCGTCTCCCTTTTATCAGGTTTCTTCCTTTCCTCTTCGTCTCCTTCCGTTGTTTCTCTCTCTCTCTCTCTCTCTCTCTCTTTGGTTCTCAGCCAGCTGCGGGGACGAAATGGAAAATGCAAATAAGGTGTAATAACGAGATGGTAAGCGTATCGCTCGGCTGTATCTCTCTCCATCGCGTACTTACGCATCTCTCCCGGACGTTTATGATATACATTTACACGTGTGTTTGATATATTAGCATAGGCGTGTCTACTTATGTGAATGCGCGCGAACATCGATCGCAAGGAGCGATCGGATCGTTTAGAGAGAAACGCGCGTGCCTCTTTTTCGGCGGTACCTGTATATATATAGTCTCTCGCTGTTGTTTGCCGCCTGCGGCGGTTGGTGAAAAATCGATGACTGACCGATGAACTTGCGATTAACCAACTGTCTTTTCAACGAAATGATCTCGCTCAATAAAACTTGTCTTATGCAAAATTGCAACGTAATTAATAAATTATGCAACGATCACAATTAATCAGAAGTAATTTGTCAGAGAACGCAGGATTTTGCAATAAATAAATTCGTTTGCGGCAAAAAAAAAAAAAAGAAACTAATGCGACGTTTGTAAAGTAAAAACTAAATAAGCTTGGTTTTTTAGTAAAAAAAAAAAAAAAAAATTTGTGAATAATTTCCCATCGCGTTCAATTGCGACGTTGTTTGCTCGTGAATGACTTGCGGACATTCTTACAGGCTGATATATCGCGCACATATTGCCACCACGTCGTGTGTGTTCATGTGTGGCACGGTTTGATTAAGACGTCTGAGGGTAACGAATTGTGTAATGAGTATTTGATGCGCTCGGCCCGGTGAGTAATTAGTCGTATGACGTTATTAATGTTTCGTTCTAACGTTTTCATCTTTATCTGCGCGCGTTACCAGTGTAACAATATTTGCTTTCCTACGTTTCTTCCGCTGTTTCGAAGTTTTTAGTTAGCAGGTAACGCAATAGCTCTTATTTACACGGAGGTAAAAAAAAACATATATAGAAGATAATAAGAAAAAAAACTACAAAAAAATTTCGAATTACAAAATTTCCGCAATTTAATCTCTTCGATCGAATTTACATTATTGCGTGTCACGTGCGCGGACGAGCGACGAGACTCATATTGTAATGTACGTTCGCTAAGTGACAAAAAAGCATCTCCATGATTGGTAGCATCAGGGAGCGAAAGAGTCAAAGGAAGATGGTCGATCGATCGAAATGAGGCAGACCGCCTGTCTAAAGCGATTATTTAATTTTGCCGATTATCTCTTCGGCGAAGTTCATTTTTCACATGATTATCGCGATGCGCGGCGCGGCAGGCTTTCATGATTTCGCCGGGACAATGCCGAGCGATGCCGTTTTATAGAGTCGTCAGAGTTCTGCTCCCCCTTCCTGCCATTCTCGTCTTGTTGTTGTCGTCTCTCTCTTTCTCCGCGTCGACCGCTTGAAAAATGATTCCATTCTAGATCGGAGTCGCGGCTCTCGTTTGCATCGATAGCCATCGGCAATCGCGGATCCTTCGCGAGTTTGTTAACTGGACGAGTAATGGCAGTCCATTTGAAGGAACCCTATCCGGCGGTCCAATCTCGTCTCCTCCGAAGAATATGCGCGCGTTAATTTTGCCACTCGCGTAGACGTCACCCAATTCGGTGCAAAATTACGAGCGAGTCGCTATCGAGAGAAGCAATATTATTATTTTTTTATTTATGTCGTGAGTGTTGAAAAATTAGAACGCGACGAATGAAGAAATTATTTCGAGAATTAATTAGAAAATTAATTCGGGAGCCCCGGTTTGTTAAGCGCGTATATAGTCGCGTTTTATAAATTACTTCAATTAATTTTGCTACATCTCAACTTTTCGACACGTGCGAAAGAATATTAAAATTACGCACGACCTTGAATTCAAAAGCCGCTTAGCTTGTAGATCGCGATTGCAATGTGCTTTCAATGTAAATTTTTAACATTCGTATCGCGTGTATCGATCGTCGAACAAATAAATGTCGCATTTACTCTCCCGCGTTTCATCGGTTTAGCATTCGCAAAACTGTTAGTGGAAGTTGGTAATTAACTACATACACTCGTTATCTCGCCGGGAGATATGAAAAATATCCTTTCTTGAAGTTTAAGTCAATTAATATTAAAAATGATAATGAGGAGAATTTGTTTGCATCGGACTTATCTCGAACTGATATCTATCGGACGATAAATGCTACGAATATAATCTCGTTTCCAGAACAATTTATTAAAGTACCGCTCGCGTTGCGTGTTGATAAGCGAGAGATTAAGGATTTTTATCGTATGGAAATTTTTCTGTGTGTGGAAAAAATCCGGAGATTTTCCGCAAATTTCAATTTCAAACAAATGAATTGTTTTCCGATAGAACGCACATTTTTTTTTTTTTTTTTTTAATTTCTCGAATCGAAAGAAAAGGGAAATTCGAAGAAATGTGCGAACAGTCCGAGTAAGTATTGAGTGAGTGATTAATCGAAGATTTCGAATTAACGAACGTTGTCACATCGTCACCGATTCGGTTTTGTCGTTTCGCGGCATTTCGTCGAGAGAAAGAGAGAGACGGTGAAAAAGTACGTTGAGACATCTGCCAGGTTCGGAAGCGGACGCGGAACGTGTCACGAAGAGAGAAGGCATCACGCCCTTACCGATAAAATGACGGAAACACGCGATGCAGCGGAGCCTGTCGGCCTCGTGTGCAATTTTTTTTTTCATCCCCTTCGTCTTATAAACGAGAATACTGTATATGCGCGTGCGCGACGATCGGTATCGGCATATCGGTATCGGGGACAAGTTCACAGAGACTGAGAAAGAGAGAGATCCGATTTTTGCCTTTAATCGGATCGGCAACGCGCCAGGTTGGAACGGGGCCTTGTGCGCCACCGGACACGCGATACGCATCGCTCATTAACGTCATTATTAAAAACGCGGCAATTAGACTGCGCCGAATATCGACTTGCACAGCGAAACAACCAGCCTATAACCGGGCTCTCGCTTCGATGCAAAACGAAGATCGGACGATCGGCGACGCTCGAGAAAACCGGTCGTTTTTTTTTTTTTTTGACGCTCGACACCTTTCTTCGTGGCTGCGTGACGAGACGACGCGGCAGGAACGAACGGCGGAGTTATCGGATCGGTAATCGTGACGATAATAACGTTTGACGATTGTCGATATGCAGATGACCGCGAAAAAGGGAGGGACAAAGAGCGACTTGCGTTAATTATATTATTAACTTTACCTTGCCGCGAGGTCTGTCACACTCTCGATCGATAGCGTGCGCGCGTATATGTGTGTGTGTGTGTGTGTGTGTTTGCGCGCGCGCCTTCTAAACTGCACTGTCATCTTTGAGCGCGAGCGAGAGTTCTTGCGCTCTCTTATGCAGAAGAATGAAGTCGGTTGTATATTGTAATAATGGCGGATGAATGGGACTGAAAGGATGAATCGGCTCTTATCTGATTCATTATTAACTCACTTCCTCGTGCTTGGACTTTTCTATGCCGCCACTTCGCCTACGTTCGTCAGAAAATTAGTTATTCCTCAGACTCTCGGTATTAACATATTCTTTTGAAACTCGAGTTTTTTTTTTTTTTTTTTTTTTTTTTTTTTTTATTTTTCGTATCTTTGAAATTATCGATTTACAGTCCGATTGAGGCACTGTCGTGCCGAACAAATTGATTACTCATTGTCGGTTGAGAATCGCGCACTCCCCCTGTGTACGTGTGTGTACATATGTACATTGTGCGTTTGAATTTANATCGGCTCTTATCTGATTCATTATTAACTCACTTCCTCGTGCTTGGACTTTTCTATGCCGCCACTTCGCCTACGTTCGTCAGAAAATTAGTTATTTGGATACATGTGCTTAATGCCGCATTTGCATTTTTAAACTGTTTTTTTTTTTTTTTTTTTTTTTTTTTTTTTTTTTTTTTTTACCTTTGAAATTACCGATTTACATTCCGATTCTGGCACTGCCGTGCCGAACAAATTGATTACTCATTGTCGGTTGAGAATCGCGCACTCCCCCTGTGTACGTGTGTGTACATATGTACATTGTGCGTTTGAATTTATTTTTCAGCTATATTTTATACAAATTTTTTAAACGTGTGCAAAATGCCGCGCGTAGATTTAATTGGCACGGGTACCAGCATCCATTAATCAGTCCTGTCGGAGCGCAGAAAGAAAAATGGTAGGACGTAAGATTTTTCATATACGGGGCATGAAATGAGTGATAAAAAAGAATTTTTGAAATGCTTTTCACCTGCTCCCCTTCCCCTCTTCTCTTCTTCGATTGCCAATCGCTCTTGGTACCTGTTTGTACAGCGGCGTGTTCGCAAAGCCGCCGCAGATGGTGGGCCGGGAGACCGGACCGGCTCGGAGAGCTCTCTCCGTGTCTCTCTTCCCTATCTCTTTCTCCCTCTCGAAGACGTGTTCGAAGTGCGACGAAACGAAACGGGCCCCGCGGACAGGTTACGGAGCTCTCCTCAAGCTCTCCGTGTATACATCACCGGTCGGAGTGTCAGTCGCGCGCAATCGGACGGAATCATCAAAGGTGGTAGGAAAATCGATTGCCGTGTAAACCGGCGTGGTCACTTTTCGCGACGGCAATGCTCTTTGCACCTGTCTCTCTCCGCGCGATCTTTCCTCCCCCCTCCCCCGCGTTCTCCGCGTCCGGTCAAGTGTGGAGTCGCGAGTCGAGTGTGCTAGTCGCGCGTCGCCTTTTTTTTCTTCCGCCTCGTCGCGCCGATATAGTCGTCGCGGTACAGTTACGAGACGGACGGCGTTTCGCCACCTCCGCGCAGCTCGAACGCAATCGAAGGGAGTCGTCGTCGTTGGTTTTAGCAACCAAAGTGATAGAATAAAAAAAAAGAAGGAAATGAAGAAAAACGCGCGTTTTCCACATCGAGGCGATGAGTTTATTGGAATTGGCCGCGGCTTATATGCCCGTCACGAACGCTGGCGCGCTCGTATCGTCCTGCCGCCGTCGCGGGATGATGAACTTCGATAAGAATGGAGCGCGGAGCGTAAGACTGTTATTAGCTGAAAATACAACGAACACCAAACAGGCATCAAGCAACACTTTTATGGAAGGAAGGGGATCATAATTGCGAGAGTTTAACCGTAATGTCGGCAATCATTTTAATTAAGAATAATCCTCCCTCTCTCCCTTTCTCTCTCTCTCTCTCTCTCTCTCTCTCTCTCTCTCTCTTTCTCTCTCTCTCCCCTCACAACTCCGCGTCGCTCCATCTCGTTTTCCTCGCCGTGTCCCTCTTTTCTCGCGATCCAACGTACGCACACACTCGCGCGTTACTCCGTAATTGGCGCATTTTGTATTTTTACTTCAGTGTTTTATGCCAATCGGCGATCTGTTTCGCGTTTCCGCGATACTCCAGACTTGCGAGAATCAAAAAACTTTTTTTTTCTTATTCCCCGCTCGAAGTATATATATTTGCACGATTCTATGGTGTGTATTACATAACGACGAGTAATAATTCTTATCTCGCGATGATTTACGATCGTAAATTCACTGATGTTACGACTCGAACTTGTACTTTGACATTTGTAGGCGTACATACATACACACATTGTATTAATAAACTCGGCGGAAAAGACTCGATGAAATACTGCGTGCGCGCGAGCGCAAAATACTCACGCGCTAAATTCTCTCTACGTAATCTCCTCTTGTATTTTTAATTGGAAGCGTTTTTCACGTAAACGCGTTTGTCTTTCTCGCGAACGCGAAACTCTCCGTCCGTCCCTCGCGAAACGCATTCCTCTCGAAAGAAATGCGTCGCGGTTGTTTGAGTTGCATGAAGGCGATCGCAATCTGCTTAACGTTAATTAAGACGTATATTCAGCTTTTCGACGCATCCCCTCCCCTTTGTGCATTTCCTCGCGATAATTATTTTTTCTTTCTTTTTTCTTGCCAAGAGCGCGGCCTCGCTGAGAACCGGGCCTCTCTCTCTCTCTCTCTCTCTCTCTCTCTCTCTCTCTCTCTCTCTCTCTCTCTCCACGCGTCCGACAGGTGAATGGACAATTCGTTGCACTCGTTGCACCGCATCTGTCAGTCGGTTGCATCGGATCGGACGCGCGTCTATGCAGCCTCGAACAGGATTACAGACGTGCTCTTATTAAAGACGCTATATTTCACGGTAGGTAATAATAAAAAACATCAGTTCTGGCGATAAGCCGAGTGCTCGGTTCGTAAATTTGCAGAAAAGCGCGTAATTGCGTTGCGTACAAAACAACTGACAAAAGTCGTCTCGATCCTGTCGGTGTTAATTATTACAATAATTTTTAATTTATATCTTATCACAGAGGAGAAGCTAAACGTGCGTCCGATGTGAAAAAAGCGTCTTTAATTATAAGGTCGCATTTTTGTTTTTGTTTTTTTTCAAATCGTTTGATATTGTTTACATCGAATTTTTCTGGGCGTCGCTTGACAGCCCTGATTACTCGAGGAACGACGTCGACGGCTTTTTAATGACGAGTTATTCAAGCGTCGCTCGTTCATTTCATATCGGGCGCATTCACGTCGGCAGCAGTGGCCGTAATCACAACGTAACGCGGAGCGATCGAAGCTATCGCGAGTCTCGATTCGAGCCGAGCCATCACAAGTAAATTACGTCGTGTCTGACTTATTCCCGCATCAGGGATCGCATCGGACCGCGCGTGTGTGTGTGTGTGTGTGTCGCGCTAAGTCGCGTCCCGCTTTAAATCTCGTCTTCGTAAATATTAACAAATGCGTGCGCAATGTGCTTGCGAAGAAAATTTTACCTTCGTTCTGAAATGCGCGTTCCATCTCGATTTTTATATGAAAAATATTCAGTTCACATCACACACTCATGGTCGCTGAGCTCGCGGCCGAGAAGATCGCTATCCGGACTGGCCGGCAGTTCATGCTAACGACTAACGGGCGATATCTTTCTTAGGAAATCGCTAATTTCTCCTCCTCGTACACGAGTGTGTGTATCAAACAATCCAATAAGAGTGCCGAAGTAATAACAATAAAAAAAAATAAAAAAAAAAACATTAACGCGCTCGGAATTTGTTTGAAGATTAACAACCTAAATGCAACTTCGTGTCTATTAGAAAACAAATTGTTTATGTCTAATAATCCGGCCACAGAAAAAGCGTCTGTAAATAATCACAATCGATATTGATTGTTGCCATTTTTATCTCGACGCTGATTGGATGTTTCTCGGATGTGTTTCTCGATTCATGTCGTACGAATCAAAGAGGCACGGTACCAAGCGCTGTTCGAGCGCGTCTTTAAAAACGTAACTAAAATAAAGCCAGGTGACAGTGAGGTGAGGAAAAACAACACGTGACTAACAGTCACACGTGACTTTAGTCACTTGTTGTTTTTCCACCTCTCCCTTGTTACGTGACATTACTTTAGTCACGTTTTTGAAGACACGTGACTAAAGTACAGCCACGTGACTTTAGTCACATGTTGTTTTTCTATTCCTCCCTCTCGCTATTTTTTTATTTTGACTTTTATGCGTTATTTCTGACATCTCTCTAATGTATATTACATGGTTTGTCAGACGTATACTTATACTAGCTGTCATCGGGGTGACAGGTTGTGTTCACTGACACCAAACGTTAAAACAAAAACAATAATAAGCGGAGCGCGCGCCTCTGTTGTGCTAGGTTTTAAGAAAATTGAAAATGTAAAAAAAAATAAATGCCGCTGAAAATATCGCAGAAGAAGAATAATTTTATCGCGGCGTCTATGGCATCTATAAATAAAATATCAGTTAGCGGCACACAATAAATAATTCTGCGAACACATGAATATGAATCGGACACATACTCGGTGATTGCGATCGACGCGCGCCCGTAACCGATAGACGCGAATTAAAGTGTAATAACAACTAGTAATTATTATCAGCAGCGAGCGCGCATTTGTTGAGCGATAATCTTTTTTCCATCTGCCTTTTCATTGCTACGACGGAATCGCAAAGCCGGTTTCGAACCCTTCCTCGTTACGAACTTCGTTAAAAGAGCGTTCGCGAGCGCGTTTCTTCTCGCTTGAAAACTTCGACCATCTCTTTGTCGAGGCGCTCAAGTGCGCAGGGTGTGCGCGCGGCGGTTTGTTGCGCGTCCGCACATTTACCTGTACAACATCGGTAACGCAAATGTCTCGTTACGGAAACGTTCGACGGCGCCGGCCGGTAATTGTTCTGCTTGCAGAAGAAGCCTACTCGCGATCATTAATTTTAATTGCGCAGAATAGCGTAGAGGAGCGCGAGCGTTAAACGAGAAAATTTAATGTATGCGTGAAAGATTGTGAAAAACGATAGCGCGGCCGTCTCTCGGAATTCACAACAGCTCAATCTCATCCGGCGTATCAAGTCGGCGCTGCAATTTCCTTATGTCGACACACCGGAAGTGTTCTCGCGACTTCTCTAGAAAGCATTTCTCCTCTTCAGGACATTAAAAAAAAAAACATGTTTCTCAGCGTGCGCATCGACCAATTTATGCCGCGGGTCTAATTTGATTTTTATTGAGAAGTCAGCGGACCTTTACCGTGTGTGTAAATAATCCTCTGCGCGTATATATATATATATATATATATATATATATACAACGCGAAAGAGATGAGGGTTTACGAGCGTGAAATCGTAACTTTTTCTTTCGCGTGCGCATCGACCAATTTATGCCGCGGGTCTAATTTGATTTTTATTGAGAAGTCAGCGGACCTTTACCGTGTGTGTAAATAATCCTCTGCGCGTATATATATATGTATATATATATGTGTGTATACAACGCGAAAGAGATGAGGGTTTACGAGCGTGAAATCGTAACTTTTTCTTTCGCGATTACGAGCGCTCGCGGAAACATTTATGTCCGAAACCGAAATCGCACATGGCCGTGGGGCACCGTTGCAACGGGTGATGCCCACATCAGCCACGTAACTCTCGCGCGCTCCGTAATCCGAGACAGAGTATCGTCCCGATAATAAATATCGCGCTCTCTCGCGATGGTATCGTAACATACTTTACGGACGACCTTCTAATTCCTCAGCGTGTATTTATACGCATATATAGCGTTACGTATAGCGAGAGTGTTTTACCGTGCTGGGTATATTAGCCAGAAATTAACGACCGTAGTAATCAGCGCGCTCGCTTCATAACATTCGCCGCGTTACTACCACGGCCCAAGGTTATTAACACACACACACACACACACACATACGACGCCCGACGTCGTCACAGGAACGCGTTTATTGATAATCCAACGCGATACACAAATCACTTCGGGGTGTGTTATCATTTCTTTTTCATCTACAAGGACGGACTTGGGAGGGAGGGGGGGAATATGTCTTTGACTAATTATTGTCGAATGTGTCTCGGCCATGTGGAGACACGGTTTTCGTTATTTCTTTCGTTCGCAAAGGAACATTGTTTCAAAACAGTCGCGCGAAGAGCAATCGCAAAATCGAAATATCGTTTTTCGCGTGCGTGTGTGTGTGTGTGTGTGTGTGTTTACGGCTTGATTATCTCTTTTCTCTTTAATATTTATATCTACTTGGCAAGAATTATGCCTCTCCTCGAATTCCGGCCGACCGCTTAATTGCACTCGGTGTGTGTTTGCAGCTTAGAAGCGAGTCTAGACGCAGTGCAATAACGTGCAATTTGGCGGCGAGCCCGCGTGATAGTAAATAACTTAAGCGTTTTACGCGATAAAGGCCGAGAGCCGAGGAGAGGAAGCGGCGTGCCGCGCGCCGTTCGTCCCGACCGAATCAGGATTTACGTTTTTCCAGGCGGCGGCGCGCACACACATCCATCGACCCGCGAGTGGACTCCGGGAGAGAGAGAGAGAGAGAGAGAGAGAGAAACTAAACTCACGGCCGTCCCGCCGCCGTCGTCGGGAGGGCAATTACGTGCTTTATGCATCGCGAAATGAGGCCGTCTTAATTTCATCGAGATTTATAATTCAAATCACACACGCCATCAGGATAACAATCATCATCCGTTCGGAAAGATCACACGGGAAATCGCAGAGGGAGGGATGGATAGATTTTTGGATAAGGTTTGAAAAGAGATAGATCGCGATAGATCGATCGAGAAATTTTAATTAAACGAATCTGATATTTTTCCGCCAATTTTAACGTTTTCTCACGAGTGGGTTCTTATCTCATAATAGATTACTACTGTATCTTGTTAGTTTTATCTATACGAGGTAGTAAATGATTGTTTGACGCGAGATAAAGGTCTCTCTCTTTCTCTCACCCCCGTCGAATTTCGTTTTCGCACTAGTTTAATTAAACATTAACAATTCACAGTCACGACATACTATATAATTTGTCCGAACTTGAACAGGTACTCGGTCTTTCTTCTAAATAAAATTCGATCCGTATATAAAGTTTCTCGACTGAAATTTATTTTTAGGACTTTCCAAGCGCGCGCGCGCGCTTAGAAAGCTCGGTTTTATTTCCCAATTTAGCGCTGTATCGATTACCCAAATCGGCCATTGATGGTTTAACTTGCACGTGTCACGTCATGCTAGTCCGACCGTCAAGCAAAACGCCTTCCCGAGACTTGGAGAGTCGGCGCTTGTCGTCCAAACTCTCTCTCTCTCTCTCTCTCTCTCTCTCTCTCTCTCTCTCTCTTGGACGCGAATCGTGATTCTTCCACGCCGGATGTAACGTTCATAGCTCGAACGTTCAGCACGCGAAGGCGATCGCGCGCACTCTTCGCCGTGTACACGCGGTGCGTGTACGAGGATGCAACGCGCGGAAGAAAGAGAGAAAGAGAGAGAGAGAGAGAGAGAGAGAGAGAGAACGTGTACCTGCACGCACGGCACCTCCAAAGGTGGTATCCGCACGGACGTCGCGAGGGACACGACACCCGGATCCACGATATCCGCGCGCGCGAAGACCCCGCAACTCTTTGCCCCGAGAACCTCCTCCGCTCTCCCTCTTCTTCACGGCGTCGTGCGCGCGCGGATACCGCACACGCATCACGCCAGCCGACACGCCACGCCACGCCACGCTATGCCCGCGATCAGCTGGAAACCCGGAAGGTTTCTTGCCACTCCTGACCCAGTGAACAAGACACCTTTGCATGTGCCCGCTCGTTTAGCTTTTCACCCCCGCGCTCTGCGCCCCCTTCGATGCTATCTGAAATCCCGCAAACGAGAGCGCCGAAACGCGCGCGCGAACCGATCATTGCGCTCTTGGTCGACACGTTACGGGAAAATCGGGAAGTAAACGTCTGTGGATTTTTAATTTTTCTTTTTTTTTTTTTCAACAATGAGATACCGAGGGAACTTGGTATGTAAAAAAAAAAAACAAACAAAAACAGATGTCGATTCGATAGTACCGGGCTGGCGAGATCAAATCGTTCGCGTTCTGCCGGAAACACGTGACTTCTGTCCGCGATAAAATATGAAACATCACGCGCGGTGATTGTTCGTCATGCACCTTCGCCGCCACTCGTATAATCTACTCAGATTTGTCCGTCCGATGGCTTATCGATTTGTCCATTAGTCGCCATTATTTCGCGATCCTCGACGACTTATCGTCGCGGACGTAACGAGGAGGGAGGGGGCCGCGTGCGATATCTTTTGATAACAAAAAGCGCGTGGTGGTTTCTTTGCACTCCTGACCGACTGAACGAGCGCGCGCGCGATACACGTCGCGTGTCATGCATACAACCCGAGAGCGTTCGCCTCGTGTGTGAAAGAAATCGCCGCGAGCTTGAATCGCAGTCATCGCGACGCCTCGTGAGTTCTCACGTTGATCGTCGATTTTAAGATTACCGCGACGTGTGACGCGCAGCTAAATCCCAAGTGATTTGGTGTGATGTAAAGGAATATTTTGCTTGCACACGCTTGTGACAATGCGACATTTCTCGGCAATTATTATTATTTTTTATTTACGCCGTAAAATTGAACAATTAAATTGAATTAATCGGCCACAGACCGGAGGTCACTCTTCATTATATTATTTGTTTTTTTTTTAAATAAAATTGAAATAAAATAAAATAGAATTTAAATTTAAATTAAACTTGGAGAATGATATATCTTTAAAGTTTTTATTTCATTTTATAATTTTTGTTTTTTAATTATTATTTTATTCTGTATGCGATTAACAGTCTGTAATCAAGCGATCGCGAGAGGAAGTTTCAGTGAATAAAACTGCATTTGTACAGATATAGGCCGAGAGCGTGTCTCCACATTCATAACTTGCCAGTTCCATTGCCGCCTACAATAATTCGTTTAATTGCCGGTTGATGTAACCGAACTTTTTAATAACCGGGGACGAACTGCTGTGCTGCGCCGCATTTCATAATAGTAATGACTGGTGAAAGCGCGCATTGTATTGTGCGCAATATCCGAGAAACGCCACGTTTGAAACGCTCAGAAAAGCGCGCGTAAATGTGTGTAGTACTACGGTGCGCGCGCGTGATGAGAAAAAAAAGAAATAATAATAATTCGCGCGGCAGTGTGTGTGTGTGTGTGTGTGTGTGTGTGTGTGTGTGTGTGTGTGTGTGTGTGTATAAGGTTATCGTCGCGCCGACAGTTTTTCCTTTCATTGTTGTTCGACTACGAGCAGGAAGTGACGATTTCGCTATTATTATTGCGCAACGCTTGCAGACTTTTGCGTTTTCTTGGAAATCCAAACGGAGTTGCGGAGAGTTTCACAGTCTCAATCTTTGCAGAAAGTATGCTGTTACAGTGCAAAAAAACCTGTTGCTACAATAGAAAAAATCGTTCTTAGATTTCGACACACACAGTTCGCAATAACATATTAAGTAATAAGAGATTTTCCTTTTTTCTTTTTTTTTTTTCAAATCCGCGCTCTTTTTTCAAACTCGCGTTATTCGGGGTTTTGTACGTTAACGCTTTCTCGAGAGAGAGAGAGAGAGAGAAAGAGAGACGTGATAAGTAACGCGGCACACCACATTTTTTCGGTCCGAGAATAATGCACGGTCGGTGCTACTTAAGGACTTGATTTCTCGGCTCGTTTCTCCGGCCCGTCGTGGAACCTATCTGAAAAAATTCCGCGAACGTTTATCGGCGCGCCGAGTGGCCCAATTACGTCGGGAGGCCGGAGAGCGAAAAGAATCCGATCCAGAAAAGAGATCCGCGCGCGTTATACATATATGTATATATATATATATATATATATATATGTACATGTACATACATACAAACACAAAAACCGCGCACACGTCCGTGACCTCTGATCGTCGTGGAACTAATTCAAAGTACGCGTATCATGACGGCATCACGGCGCATTAAATGCGCCGTGTGAAGTCACCGGTTGATCGATGGCGTTATTAGTCAGTGGGACCGTCGGGCGTCACAAAAGCGGCCCTTCCTTTAAATAATCGGACGACGGCTCTCATGACGAGCGATTAAAAAGTTCCGTCCCGCCGGACGTCCCGAGATTGATGTCGGCACATTGCGCGCGAAGAATCGAGATTATTGTCTTTCGCTCTCTCGAAAACTCGTAATGTTCTCAACGAGAGAGAGAAAGAGAGAGAGAGAGAGAAAGAGAGAGAGAGAGAGAGAGAGAGAGACACGTCGTTCTTGGTCGTCGATTGCAACGTTAATCGCGACTCTGAAGTTTTGTTTTAACAAACTTTATTAAAACGCGTGTCGCAACATCCACTGAACTTTTCCTGATATTTCACAAAAGATGTGAAGAGAAAGAGAGAGAGAGAGAGAGAAAGTCTCCTCTTAGACGCGACACTTCTTTTGCCGAATAAATCATCTCGACTCCGTTATCTCGCCACCGTAATATCGCAGTCGCACAGCGGGCGAATGTCGTTCCAATTAATCCTACACAGAGAGTCCGGAATCGCGAACTCTCGAGCCGCACGAAATTATATTCCCCGGACGTTGGATCTTGATTGCGGGAGAATTTCGACTTAGCAACAACAAATCCGGAATTATTACAGCGCGCAGCTGTAAATGTTGATCGTCACCAGCGGTATCGGAATTTTTTTACAATTGTCGATTGGTTCGAAATAATAATTATTCGAAAGATCGTGAGATTGCATCTCATTAACGAAACGATACACGTACAAAAATGGAATCTATAATTTATTTCGCAACTTGTGGCGCCAAAAATAACTAAGTATCTCGATTAAGTCATCGAAGTACATGTGTATACGTTGCGTATATATATATAATCCTTTTATTTGCGAAACACTTTGCGCCGCGTCCCACGTATCGCATCGCGTTTCCTCGATAACCTTCCCTCCCCGTGTTAAGCGATCGTATACGCGAGCGGATTAGCCGCACCCCCATTGGCGCGATCGCGCGGGGATAATCTCGCTCGGTTCTCACGGGCGGGGACAAATTATCCGGCGATCGGAATTAAATGTGGAATAGGAAACGCGCCAACATATCGTTTACACAGTTTGCCTCGCGGCAACTTCGCAGAGAACGAGATCGGGCAAAGGGGGAAGTGAGAAACGGAGAAACAAGAGAAGGCAGGGAGGAGGCAGACACGACATCGGCAAGGGAAAGTTGGTAGTAGATAGGGTGGGGAAAAAGGGACAGAGAGTGTGTGGCAGGGGGCACAAGTGGCACAACATGGTGGTGAAATGGGGGAGGCGAATGACTGGTGTCGGTTACACGGGCTGGCACTGCAGCTCTCCGTACTTCGTAGCCGAGCCACCCTTGCGGTTACCTTTGCCTTGCGGACGCAGCCAGCCAGTCCACCCCCTTTTCTACCCCCCTTATCGACTCGTTGCAAAAACGGAGGTATTTATATTTCTGTATGTATACGTTTTCCTACGTTTGACCCTGGACTGTACGAGCGACGTCGTTAGGAGACGCCATAATCATCGGTTATAATCAGATCCGCTATTATTGCCCGAGTCGGAACAGTTTAGAATTGCTTAATTGTCGTCGGTGTCGCGTGGTCGTGCGCGCGAGCGCGCGGACACGTGTGTAATCGTCGCATTGCGCTCTACGACGTTGTAGAATTATTATGCAGGGCTCTCGTACTGTGTGCAGAGTCAGGACTCGGCAAACAGCTCGTCGCTTTTGTTTGCCCTGCGACGTGATTTGTCCCCGTCCGAGAAACGGAGTCTCATTGTCGGATCTCGACCGCCGCTCGGGCAACCCTATAAGTCGTAAAGCGTCTTAAGAAGGCGGACAGTTGTGTTAAGTGTGTAAAGACAAGGTGGAAATGATCCCGCCTGGGTTTAGAAGCCACAAAAGTGAAGCGCGAAGTGAGAAACGGCGAGATTAACGTCTGTCACGTTACGTCGTCGTTCTGTCTTTCGCGCAACGTTACATCCACTCCGAAGAACTGACTTCGAATTATCTTTACGTGCGAGAATCTTTAAATGAAAAAAAAAAAAAAAAAAGTGTGCGATGATTACATTTTCTTTTTTTTGTTTTTTTTGTTTTCGTCACGGGCCAACGAAGATTACGCATCCATTGGACTGGTTCCTGGCGCCGCAGCAAAGCAAAGGTTTCTGGGGGTAATTTGAGCGATAGTGTCTGTTAGAACAAAGGCCTGGGAATTAATTAGTAGGCGCGTATATGGCTGAGCCCCCTAGAGGGCGCAGCATATGGCGCGATCACATCATCGCATCAGCGCGGGCCGCACCACCTGGCCCTCCCTTTTACCTCTGTCTCTCTGTCTTTCGTCTGTATCTGACCGTAGGGTCGGAGGCACGTCGTAGATGGACAAACTAACGGCCAGACAAAAAGACCACGGGAAGGCGAATCGACAGGGGTTACCCCTGTCCGTTCCCGCCTTCCCGCCCCCAACGTTTCATATCGAGCCCGTGGAAAAACGTATCAGTCCTGCGTACCGGCAGAACGAGTTTCTTGGATTTTTCGATTGCGCCCGTAATTACGGTCGAATGGATATCGTGGGACAGAGTCCTAATCGTTCCAATCGTTCCAAATGTCGTGAATTTTTAATTACAAGCCGTTCTCACAGAAAATTATGCGAGAAGCAAATTTACTTCCTTTCTGAAAATTCGATCAAGAAAAACGTTAGTTAACGAAATGTCAACTGGATCGCGAAAAAATTTCGACGCAACTACGTACCCGTTCGTACTCGCCAAATTAATGTCCGAAGAAATTTTACAGCGCATAGGTTTGACATTTGTTCAACAGAACGTGAGTAATAAAAAAAAGAAAAAAAAACGTAACTACGCTAGAAGTTGCGTTATAAACTATATAGTTTGTGCGCGGAGTTACGTGCGAATAGAACGTGGTGTGGTGTATCTATGTATGTACATGTAGGAGAGTAGGCTGCCAGAGTTCTTGATACGAGAACTTTTAATTACACCTTTTCCGATGTTCTTTCTCGTTGACCAAGTCGCAGGTGGCAGGTGCGATTCAAGCGGATCGTACGAAGCACCAATTCCAAACTACTCACCTATGCCTAGTTAAAACTGACGTTGCTAATCGCAGACCCGGTGAATATATTAGTATAATCCACCCCACCGCGTCGTTTTTTTTCATACGCCACCTTCCCGAGCCACATGTTGTAATTACATGAATATTAATGCGCACACTTACACATTTTCATTAACATCTGTCAACTCGCACAATCGTTTCTATTTTGACCTATTTCAGACGATTTTTCTCGAAAGTTTTAAATTTTTCGTCGAAAATTTCCCGAGAATTTTTTTCCGCGTTTTCGAATTTTCGCCACTCTTGGCGGATGTTGATTTTAGAAAAATTCAACAACAAAGAGCGGAGGAAAAATTAATTGTACGCAAAACGGTGTTAAACAGCGCGATCTTAGAAACGATCAGGTTGTCATGTTACCGTCGCGTTAAGCCTCTCCGTCGTATCACCGCGCGGTCGAGAATTCATCCTTGAGCTTGATAGAACGCCGGGAAGGGATATGCGCCGTAAATGATGGACGCGCGCGGAGGAGATGCATCAGCGCGCGCGTCGAGAAAACGCGCGGTATCGATTACCATTCCCCCGGGATGCGTGACGTTGTGGCAAATCACTGGATATCAAGCTGAAGTATGATGATTGTTGATACCGGCAAAACGCAACGAGCCTGCTAATATTCCATCAGCGATTGCCTTCGCGTTCCAGTCGCCGCCTTTCACCTCGCGCCGCCTTCGCTCCTCGAGCGCTCGTCGGCGCGTTGCGAGTTTAAAGCGTCTCGCGAACAAGAAAGTCCGCGACGAATGTCGAAGTAAATCCGTGTGTCTCTCGGTGAAGAAGAGAGAGAAAGAGAGACAGAAAAAAAAAAGATTTCCCCACGCCTCGCGCGTCTTGTCGTTGTCCCCTTCGAGGGAGAGACGTATCGCTTCGCGCGACTCGCTTGGCGCTCGAGGAGGAGTCGCGTAAGACGCTCACGTACGGGTTCTCGGTTGCTTCTTACGAGTGGCATTACAAGTGATTTTACACTCTGCTCTTTTTACACCGCATAGCGTCGGAAATGAATTGTTTGCGGAACATTTTTATCGCGGAATAATTCGATTCTCTTCACGAAGAGAGAGAGAGAGAGAGAGGTAGATAATTAAGATTACAAGTGTGTTTTCTCTGTATTTTTACACCGTTGCTTCCCCGATCAATCAACAGCAAATACCAGCGGGAGGAGAACTGTCCGTTCTCCGTCTCTGCTTTGATCAATTTTTTACCGTAAAAAAGACGGTTCAATTTGGCGATACAATGGTCCAACCTTTCGAACAGGTAGCCGCGATCTCGACTTTTCGTTACGAAACAAGGAAGTCCGGGAATTGTTCGAACACTGCGATCGTCCCGATTTTGGCGAACAAATCGACTCGGATGTCAGTTATGGTCGATCGAATCGCGACCGATCGAATCGCCTCGATTCCGAATCGATCGATCGATCGAAAAACGACCGAGAGACCGATGTTCCCACGTAGTCGAGAGAAGGAGAAAGAGAGGAGTACACGCGGAGAGAGGTGGTTAAAGAGGGCTCGGGCCCTTTTGCCGAACGGACAGCCAGACAAATTCCAGAAAAATGTGCCTCCTCGAGTGCGAACAAGAAAATAAAAAGAGACGCGTGTCTCGAGTGTCGGCACGGCGGGCGCGACGTGGCGTGTGTATGTGCACGCGCGTCGATGCGTCGTCGTCGTCGGAATCTCTTCTCCTCCCGTGGGTCTCTCCTCGTCTTCTCTTCTTATCCCGCGCGCATTCACCAATGTGGCAAGGGGGGATTTTGGGCGCGACCGAGTCCGGAGCCCGGAGCGTAACCCGGCAGCCGCGTAGCGGCTCACCTTTCATGCCTCGATCACGAGAAAGGCCCCCGAGAGACGGGGGCCCTCTTTCGGGAGAGACCCGTCGAGGGCCCCGCGCCGATGCGCGCGTCGTTTTTCTTGTTGCGATCGCTACCGGGTGAGCGCCGGTGAACGCTCCCAGCAAACGCTCGAGGGTTGAGAGACAGAGAAAGAGAGAGAGAGAGAGAGAGAGAGAAGCGGTGTCGCGCGCGTTTGCTTGCGTGATGTCCGCGAAATTCGTTTATGCCGAACCGCAGTCGCTCAATGTATTTGTCTTGGAGGCAGCAAAATGCACGAGACCCTGCGGTATATACTCGCTTCCTTGAATGCTACGTGCCTGGAAATTTTACCATGACGATTACGAGTAAATACAGGATTGTGCGATGTGTACCGCGAACGGGTCTGATTGCCTCTTCTCAGATTTTTTTGATCTTGCAAATGCGAATTACATAAGATCGCGCGCGCGCGCATTAAACGTGTGCTTTAACAGTTCGCGCGCTGAATTCGCGCGGTGAATTCGCTTTGCGCTTGCTTTCTCACGAGATTAATCCGAGCCGAAGTATCATAGGGAATAGATTGTAGCGGCGATGTGAGATTACAAAATAGCGCACACATGAAAGATATCGCGCGCGTATTCGCTCCGAGCAATTTGGGGGAAGCGCGCAATGTGTATAATTTAATTCCGTGCAAACCATAGCCTTGTTATATACATTATGTCGTGTACCGCATATACGTACGCGATATATGCTGATGAGTCAGAATGAATCATATTGACGATCAATTTTATAGTCGTACACGCCGGTATATTGCATTCGCGCTCCCGGGGCGCATTTGCGAGATACAATTTAATCAAACAGAAACCCCTTTGATTACTCAGGTATGGATTTTTGTTACATTTCGTTCAAATGATGAGCAAATTTTTATATAAGGTAAAAACAAAAAGCTTCGCATAAGTCAAATATTAAATAGAAACATTTAATTTATTACAAAATTTTTTATCTCTGATGCTTTTAGCAATTTTTTGAAACCGATTTCGGATGTTGTTTCTTAAACACGGTCGATTGGTTTTTTTTTTTTTTTAATAGAAATCCATCCGGTCGTGATATCAAAACGGATCGCTGGTAATGGCACACGATCATCGCTCCCCTTTTCGCGTCACTTTTCGTGAGTTAATGTCGGCGATATTTCACGCGCAGTATCTTCGCAATAGGCGTGTAAAATGATTTGCTGTAAATCTATCGTCTGTGCCCGGCCACCTACGCGAGACGCGCACCTGGCGATATCTCACAGTATCTTCCAGTCTTGCTTACGGCGGGTAGAGAAAGAGAAAGAGAGAGAGAGAGAGAGACACGCGGGGATGGGAATTATGTTCTCTCCTTTATATTTGAAAGGGCACAGCTGTGAGCACCGTGCTCCCGCACGTGGCGCCTATGTTTTCCGCTCTAGCGTGCCAAAAACGTGTGTCTACGACTTGCAACTCTCCGCCCGTTACGGAGCGGAGAAAGGAAGAACAATGTTGGAAAGAGAGAGCGCGCGCGCGGGAGAAAGAGGAAATTT
Source organism: Pseudomyrmex gracilis (assembly GCF_002006095.1). NCBI lineage: Eukaryota > Metazoa > Arthropoda > Insecta > Hymenoptera > Formicidae > Pseudomyrmex > Pseudomyrmex gracilis. The sequence continues at coordinate 332,844 of NW_018020678.1, read as the reverse complement.
CGTATTTCCGAAATGAATTCTTCGCAACGCGAGAAAAGAATGGAAATTGCGACGTAGAGAACCGGAGCGCTCACGGCGATTGTTCCCCCTCTTCCCCCTCCGAATGACACGGACTTACTCACGATGTTACGGGATCATTTCGTTGTGGATATAATACGACGAGAGTTTTTTTATTTCAAACTGCAATTCTTTCGCGCGAAATAATATAATCGCGTCGGAAACGCGCGGTTTTATCGTTTTTATCACGCGAGTAAAATTACAATTCGATAGAATAGCATTCGATAATTGTGAAAGCATTTTTTTTTTTTTTTCAAAATGCAATTTTCTCAAATAGAATCTCTTATATTGTCGTAGCAAAGTTTTGTAAGTTCTGTGTTTTGCGGGCTGATCTGTTTTAAAAATTCTGCGCACCGACTGCGGGCGCAACGATCGCTACGGATCGTGTCACGGTGATTTTCGTAGCTTGCGAGCCGGGTTCGAGAAAGGTTCTTCTCTAGGTTGCCGAGCTGAAAGACGATCAGCGTCGTCGGTATCCCGCTGAGAGCTAACTTCTTCGCGTTACCTAGAGGCTTTCATTAAACTGACACTGATGGCGAATCGGTGGTACGAATCACGTAATACCCGGGGATTCTGCTGCCTCTTCTGTGGCAGATCGAGAGAGTCTCCACACTCCCCCGGAGTCTCCTTCCCATTTCTCTTCGTCTCGATTCCTCGCGCTTCTCCGTAGTTTCACTCGAGGCGCGATCTTTAATAAAAAAAAAGGTTTCTTTTACCGGTGTAAAATCGTCTTCCGTCTCTTCTCCTCCGTGGATCTAACTCTTCTCTCTCCGCTCGTCGCCCCCCTTCGGAAGGGGGCGGGGGGGGGAGAGGAAAGTCGCCCGACTTCTCTTTGAAGTGACGACTCTTCACCGCAACACATCCGCTCGTTTTCTCGGCGCCACGTAGGGAGAACTGACCGGAACGCGGAGAGGAGAACGCTCTTACTCTTCTCTTGAGGACCTAATGACGAAGATAACGGATGGACGGAGAAATGGACGGGCAGAATAGATGGGTGGCGGTGGGCGGCTTCGTCAAGCGCGCGCTTTTCACGCGAGCGACGTAACGTGCGTGTGGGTGATATCGCGCGCGCGGTCCCGTTCGCTCTTCTTTCTCCTCAACGGACACGTATCACCTGGCCTGATGACGCGATCGTGCGACAAGTCGATTCTCGTGGCGAGAATTAACTGCGACCGCAGCTGCGCGGATTGGTCAGAAAGAAGAGACTAATTTGTTAGTCACTCGATGATAATGATGATGAAACTCCTCCTTAGCGCGGTTCTTTATGATGTCTGATGTTTCGAATCATGCGCCCGGCCTTTGATCGCTCGCCGCGTATTGAAACCGAGCCAGCTGGAGCTGGCGCGCGATACTTTTAACCGAGTATACAATACCGCGGTGTGTGTCTTTTGTGTGTGACGATTTTACATTTGCAAGCTCGAGAAAGAAACTCGCGAGGGATGCACAATTTGTTTTACAAACACGTAATCCCGACGCGAACACAGTTCGGTATTGTTCCAAGTTCTCCCTTCGTCGAGGTCGCGAGATAAGAACGAAATTGTGTACGCGAGATAAACTAGTCGGGAAAAAAAAATTGTTCCGAATTTCTTTTTATTATCACTTCTGTCGAAAGTTATCGGAGTCATTTGAATATATATCTCGTCAGAGAATTTTGTCCTTTATAGTCCTAATATGCATATATACGCTTGGAGAACACGTTTATTTTCAAGCGCGTGAGTCCTGACGGCCGTAAAACCAACCAACGTAAGGACTTATGACAAAAAAAAGAAAAAAGAAACAATAAATAGCTTAACGCGCGACTCCAGAAGCTTTATCGCGGCTGCCCTGAAACAGCATTTTTTATGGAAATAGCGCTGCCGTCGTGACGAGGATAAGTTATTTTGTGTCGGTCGACACAAGGGAGAGGAGAGGAAAGCGTAAGAAACGATAAGATACGGTCGAAGATAACGTTGAGAGAAAGAGAAGCGCGTGACTCGGACAATATTGGTTCGGTACTTTGGCAAAAAAAAAAAAAAAAA
>NW_018020678.1:323913-330735 GCF_002006095.1 Pseudomyrmex gracilis | reverse complement strand
AAGCACACGTTTAAGAGCCATCCCCACGAGTATATCGCATGCCATCTATTAAAAAAAAAAAAAAAAAAAAGCAAAGAGAGCGAACATGGCGGCGAAGGAGAGCGAACGAAGGGTGGATCAGTGGCTGAAAGAAAAAAAAGGGTCGAGAGAGAAACTCGTGGCTCCGCGCGTATATGCTAATATCGGCCACTCTGATTGGGGACGATAAACAAAGCAATTATACGAAAAAGGGTAGAATCCCGTGCGGGCGCGGCGACCCGTTTCCGCGACAAGGACGAGTTATCATCTCGAATAAAAAAAAAAAAAAAACATTTTGAATTAATTGGACCAAGTGACTTCTGGCTAATGATGACGGTCGTGGCAGCGCGCTGAGAGAGTTATGTACGTGTCTCGGTGAAATGATTGTTCGCCAAGATCGGCCGCGCAGACAGCGGAAGAAACAATTACGATGTGCGAGAAAAAAATCCACACTAGACTGAAAAAAAAAAACTAAAAATTCTCAATTGCAGATTTTGTCAAATGTCGCGAGATACGAGCGAGAAAACATTACGTCAAGGGCATGCTGCTCTTTTTAACGATCGCACGCCCCTCGCTCTTGCGATCTGTTATTTATTTGCGTCTTCCGATCTGATAATCATCTCTTTGCAAACATTCTGATATCATCGAATTGCGCATATAATTCACGCGGCGTTCGGCAAATTTTTCGCAAATCATCATGTTGTTCCATCATATCTGCGCGCTTTTTTGCGCCCTCCTATATATATGCGTCGTATAATTATATCCTTTAATTAATCGGGAACGGTAATTCTTTCACATGTTAATTATCCAGCGTTTCGTCAGATAATGCCGTTCGCGATAAACACGGGCGGGCGCGCGTCGCATCTTGATTCGAGACGTCGAATCAACCGGAAGACCGGGTTTGCGTTTCCGGGGGCGGGGGGAGGGGAAAAAAATTAATTCGCGAGTTTTGCTCGGTTATTTATCCAACAATTACGTTATTGCCGATAAACGACATAATTGAAACACTTACATACGATACCGTTCGCGACGCTACAACAATATATCAAATCCAGAAGCGAAGTAATATAGTCTCGAAGGCCCGCGGTAGAATTAGGGAAGTGACGAGCAAAGAGAGGGTGGCCAGATTTTATCGGGACATTTCATTGAACCCGCGTGCGTCGTACGCGCGCGGCGGAAACAACAACGATGGCGCGGCGGCAGCGGCGGCGGCGGCACGCCAATCAGCATTAGCAGAAATGTATTCATGCCACGAAATCATTTAATGCCCCTAATGAAATGCGCTGGTAATTACGGAGTGCGCCGGGAGTCATTCATATTGCATGAGAGCTCTACGGAGAGCCGCGCGACGGCAGCGGCCACCGCGAGTTGATGCATGCCGTTTCGCGCGCGCGCTGTCGTTACATTGAAACACATGTTGCGAATTTCTAATGACGCCGACGGACAAGAGAGAAAAAGAGAGAGAGAGAGAAAGAGAGACGTCGCGAATTATTCTCGCCGCGCCGCACCTAATCGAACGCGGAACGCATTAGCGACGGCGCTGATTATACGCGCCGGCAAAGATATATGTGCGATGTTTAAGTCGCGCGCGCGCGCGCGCGCGTTCGATTCGCGATTAGCCGATCTCTCAGCCGATCGGCCGGATCGGGATACAACCTCGTGGTTGTATCGCGTGTGACTAAATTACGCTAAACGCGTAAGTGGTAGCGGCGTTAATTGAAACTCACGCGTTAATGATACATCGTCGATCGTATGGATGCGATACGGCGACGGGGATCGATGTCTCATCGCGCAACAACTTCTTCCGAACTATTTTTAAGCATCATCTGTTTATTCGAGGTTGTTGTGTGTGCAAAAAGTACGTAATTTACATCACGCGATACACGCGCACACGCGCACGCGCGCGCGCGCGCAGCTGAGAGGATAATTTAACGAATATATGTATTTTCGCGCGCTTTTATTTTACTCCGAATTAATAAGATATTAAAGAAAATTAATTAACAAACTATCGCAAATGAAAATTAAAGCTAGAGTTTATGGAGCGACTTATGGAGGTTTCATGAGCTTGACAAAATGAGATCTGAGAATTGAGCAATAACGCGCTCAACGCGCGCGACTTTGAGGGATTACTCCGACCTTAACGCCGGTAGCCGGTCAAAGGGTTAAGGATTGTCATTAATATCAATAGAGGGGCTTCTCTCGATTGATCCCGAGCTAAGCCGCGATCTCTCTCTCTCTCTCTCTCTCTCTCTCTCTCTCTCTCGTCTTGTGAATCTCACGGGATTTGTAGATCTCGCCGCTGCGACTTCTCCGTCTAGCGGTCGAAATCGTTAAAAATGTGGGTTTCGACCCTTGTCATTGAGACTATATATTTCTTGGGAATTTCCCCTTTCCATCGTTCGTTCGACACGTGGCACCGCGTGGCTCAGCTGACTTCACCGCGCGCCACAGTCCCGTAATTTACCGTTCGCTGTGAAACTTATAAGAGCCCGCCCGACGACGTCTAGATTGTAGTTGGCACTCGTATATACGTAAAGAGAAAGAGAGAGAGAGAGAGAGAGAAAAAGTCTATTTCCTGATTTGTCGAAAAAAGACAATTCGTTTCGCACGCAAACAAAAAAAAAAAAAAAAAAACGAAGGATGTAACGACCAAACAGATGCTTTTGAATCTCGATCAATTTTTTTTTTTTTATTTTAACTTGATTTAACATTTGCACAAATAAATAATTTGTTTAAAAATCTACGTGTAAAGAATTTTTATAAGAATACACATTCATCGACTAGCGTAAAACAAAGCTCGTAACCGATCGGAGAGAGAGAAAGAATAGCCCGGTACAAATTTATATAAGGCCGATCGTGTAATCGCGTTTGGGAAGCGTTCGACTCTCTGATATGTTTATTTGCTGACGTAGACGAGATCGATTTTCAGGACGAAGCCCCGTTTCAGAAGTTTACGATTAGAGAACAATTGACTGGCGGAGGTAACTCGCGGGACACGCGGGTCGGGGGGGGGGGGGGGAACTTTCTCGGAGGCAGACTTTATCGATCTCGTGTGGCCTCAAACGACTACCCTGGTACCTTCTTCTTCCTTCTATGCCAACGATAAACCTAGTGGCGTGTTCGCCGTACTTTCCTTCTTACCTTCTTTCTTCTTGAATCTACGACCAGAATCTTCGCGTTCGCTGGTTTTTTTTTTTTTCTCCTCTTCTTTCTTTACTCTATCGAGATATCGGCGAGGTAGCGGCGCATTTGACCGTTTAGAAAGAAATTTGTTTCTTCGCATAAACGTAAAGAACAACTTTTTTTACAACAATTGCGCGATCTCCTAATTGGTGGACGTAATTTAAAGTCGTTTGATGAGATTTGAGATTAGATGCGGGTTTCTTTTCTTAAACGTAACTTCTCGCATTCTTCCTCTTCGTGTTATTATTAAACAAACGATACTTCGGCATCGTCAAGACATTGTATTTGCCCGTCAAGTGTCACATTTATATTACGGAAGTCCTCGCGACATACTCGTTTCCCAAACACACTCGTCACATCGTTTCGAAATTGTGACGCGCGATATACTCAAATGAAACGTCTTACAGACGCGCGTAATGAGTGACTGATAATAAACGGCGATTTAAATTTGACCAAAGTGACATTGAACGCGTGACGCGTGTCATTAGCGAGACGCGGCTTAACATGATTTTATTAGACAAATTTTTTTCTCGTTAAGCGAGTTCGCAATTACACGGGATGATTCATGCGGGTGTTAATTAATTAAAACCGTCCACAATTTTCGTCCCGAAATATAAAGCGGCTTCTCAAAGAGTAATTTGAAGTATTTCAACAGTTTCTGAAACAAAACACAAAAAAAAATATATATTTTGTCTCTGCGACGCGAATGGCTGACTATTTTGATAGAAAACAGATAAAACAATGACACGTGTGTGAGAAAGCAATAAATTTCGCAACGATGGAGCTCGCGTCGATATATCGCCGAAAATTAATATGCAATATGCATTGAGACCACGTCCCGTACGCTCTGCCGGGCTTTCGAAGGACGACCCTTCGACCCCCTTCGAGAACAGGTCGTGAACGACGATAGCAAGATAACCCGAAGAGAGTCGAGCCCGAGCCGCTCGGAGAAGCGTCCGAGGAAAATCGATACATCGGGAGGAGGTACGATTACGCGAGTGACTCAGGCGGTTTCCGGTGGACGCCATGATGGATTTAAGTACTTCCGCTCGGAGGCGCGTGCGCCGCCCTGTCCTGTGCGGAATCGTCGAGATTGCTCTTCCTTTATCTCTCTCTCTTTCTCTCCCTCTCTCTCTTGTTTCCGTCGTTGTCTGAGCACGAGATCAGGTCGATGCAAGTGCGATATTAGAGAGTGAATGTGCTCCGCGAAAAGGTGGTAAAGCAAAGGAGAAAGGGGGTGAGCGGAACGCGAGGGGAGGCGGGGGGTAGACGCAGGATGCGGTAAAGAGCGGTTATCTGCATAATAACGAAGCCGGGGTTTGTCGATGCCGCCGTTTATTCCCAAAATCCCGTTGTATGCATCCACATTTCGGAGTCTTTCACGCGAGTGTCTGCGGAAAGTGATTTCCAACCGACCAATAATCGTCTCGCGGCGCGCCTCTGATTTTGCATTTTTTCAAACATGATCCGGGTCGAAGACTCTCTCGAGCTCTTGTGCGTGATAGAAATTAAACAATTAAAAACGAGAAATGTATAATGGGGCCATTTGAAGCAAAAAACACTGGTGATAATGTGTGTATGATAGAGACGTTACTTTATTCAAGCGGGTAACATAGAACGTTTTCGGCCTTAGATTAGGCCTTTATCAATATATATATCTACAAAAAACAAATTGATATTAGATTCGCAAAAATTATAAATTAACAACTTACAAACAAGGTAGATGGAATTTATCACATGATTACGCACATAAATATGATGTTCTTGAATCCAATATCAATTTGTTTTTTGTAGATATATATTGATAAAGGCCTAATCCAAGGCCGAAAACGTTCTATGTTACCTGCTTGAATAAAGTAACGTCTCTATCATACACACACATTATCACCAGTGTTTTTTGCTTCAAATGGCCATTATACATTTCTCGTTTTTATAAAAATTTTTTGAAGCTTGCTACACTCCTTTTCTAAACAATTAAAATCACATTGCGAAATTTTCAAGTTTTTTACGAACGAATTCTAGTAGACGATAATCTGGCGCGTCTTCGTCTTCCGATGAAAATGACAATAAGATAGTTAGGATCTTTTCGAAAAGACCGCGTCTAACATTTCGCCTAAGAAATTTCTTCCGTCGATATATCGATTTTTTACGCGCTGCTGAACGATCACGCGAACAGAAGGAAGCGAAGGAGGCGGCGTCAAGTTGTAAATCGATGCTCATCTTAAAACCCTGAAAAATGCGCCAGAACCGTCTCGAATTTCCAAATCTCGATAAGAGTACCACGAATTGCGAAAGATTTCGCGGGCCGCGCGGGCGGAAGGAAGGGGAGAGACGCGCGGGTCGACTCGTTTCTTCTTCTTCTTTTTTTTTTTTTTTTTTGTTATTTTCGCTCTTCGCGAATCTAATACCGATAATCCGACGCGCATACGGCTCAACGGCTAGTTAACACAAACGGGATATATCTCGCAACATCGGAGACCAAAGGGGGAGGGAGGATACATTGTCGGGCTACACGAGAGCAACTTTAGAGATTAACGTGCTCTCGCGAATATCTTGTGTGTGTGTGTGTGTGTGTGTGGGAAGGAGGGGAGAGGAATAAAAACAGAAAAAAAAAATGTGTAAACGTATAATTTATTCTTGTAAATAATATTCTCTTCAATCTCTTTGATATCAAATAGGAGAAAACCCGATCCTTCTTCTCCCCGTGAGAGACATAATCGTTCATAATGGAACGAACGTGTGTGTTTACCGAAACCAAATACGACAGACGCGTCGCACGTTTCAAATAAAAAAACAAAAAAAACAAAAACCAACGTCACCGGGAGTTAAAGCACCGGTTATCTCTCCACCGGGAGAGAGTTAGAATCCCGCCGAAATACGTCACGCAGAATTCTCCCTCCCCCCCTCTCCCTCCCCGTCGTAGAAGACGACGCGGATGTTGTAGAGACTCGCGATGTAGACGCAACCTACCTACGACGCGACGGGGTGGTCCCGAAGTTGTGGTGGAACGCGATGTGTGTTTGTTACCTTACACCGCGTCCTCCGAATATATACGCGCCACCAATAGGCATCAACCTTGCGAAACGCCGTCGTAAATACGTGGCCAAAGACATAGGGGGCTCGTTGTTATGATGCTAATGAGCGATCAGAGCGATGAGATTCGCGCTCGAGCGCAATTCGCGCGAGCGCGAAGACACGAAGTCACAAAATTGATTTGTTGTTTGTTATCACATTGAATTTGTTATTAAATTCCATTCATTCGCCAATTGAATTTCTCATATTGTATATCGTCACTCCCTACGTATAATTACATAAGTGTCACATATGGGATTTTCAGTTTATTGCATAGTGACACTCAGAAAGTCATGTTCTTTGTGGTCACCAAGTATTAAAAAAAATATTCATAAGTATGGTAAAGATTTAAAACCGAAAGATCCCTTAACTAGGGAAACTATATGAACACCGAAAAAATTGTATTCTTGTTTTGAGGATATCCCACTTACTTTAAGTATATTTTATACTAAAATAGGCGTCAAGAAGAGTTTCTTATTTTAAGAGAAAAATCCTCTAAATAGTAATATTGATAAGAATATATACTGATTAGAATATAAAAAGCCTCTA